>NC_143578.1:41898868-42051345 GCF_048544385.1 Mastigoproctus giganteus | reverse complement strand
GAATGTAGGGGCGCATTCTGGCAAAAATAAAAAGTTCTTATAAGCCATGTCTTTATTTCAGAGATAAAACATTAATCATAAATTAACAATTTATTGTTCAAATTTATGTTATAAAAATAAGACTGTGAAACGAAACGCTTACCCAATACTCAGTCTGTCCGAGTAGATGCTAGCCATTTCAGCATGTCTGTGTTAATTGAGTTTCAAGTTCCATGACGACTGCCTCGTTGTTTACAGTATGGCATTTTTTAAACTGATCTTATGAGAGACACTATACACACCTGTTTACTTTTGCCGAGTTACCTGATATAATTTTAATTTTGGGTGAAGTTCATTGGAATTTCTTAGCAGGCACGCGCAAAAAATTTCCACGAGGACCAGCTCGGCGAGGGCAAAATTATAAAACATCGTACCTGTTTCTCCATGTTTGTTGTAGGATTTTAGGGCGCATCAACGACTTAGGCCATATTATTATTAGCTATATGCTGTAAGGAAGCCTGAAGCTTATTGCTGAAACAGCCAAAAAAAAAAAAAAAATTCCCTAGGTTACCCTGAGAGAGAGAGAGAGAGAGAGAGAGAGAGAGAGAGAGAGAGAGAGAGAGAGAGAGAGAGAGAGTTGAAGGGAATCACCAAAAAAGAGAAGAATGATGATATCCAGCTCAGGATCCTGGGTGCGCCAAGCCCATTCTCACCAGACGTGAGTCCCCGGGGTTATGTATATGTTATGTCTGTAAATGGTGGGTGTTCTGTGGTCGATAGAAATAGAATTCGAAACACTCATCTTGGGACGAAGAAACCCCCTACGATTATGAATACTCATTATTAATTCCTTTTCGTTTAATGTTTGGTGAGGTGTTCTTGTGGAAAATCTTCATTGGTCCTTATATTTTTAATTGTAGGGCTTTACGGAATGGTATATCTAGGTGTTCTGCCGAACAATTTTTGGGAATTATTGGAAAACAGCCAGAGGACGTAGTTTATGCATGACTGTACCAGTCCACTTTTTCCAGGATATTTCTGACTTTTAATATACGGAGTACAATAACAGAATGGTTGGAAACGGCTGTGCAATGGCACCACGATCATCAAACTTCAAACACAGATTATTCTGTGGGGTCACTTGAAATCCATAGTTTATTCTGCACTCATTACCATGCAAGAGAAAAATGAGAAATCGCATTTCGTGAAAGTTGCTGAAATCATTAAGAATACTGTAGTTCTGAGACGATAAGACTTGCCAGGGATTCGTTGATTTGTCATGCTGAATACTATATTGAACAAAATGGAGGTGACTTTGGAGACGTGCTTGAAATGTTTTTCTTTTAGAGGTTTATTTCAGTTTCTTTTTTATGTTTGTAATTTATGATTAATGTTTAATGCGTTGGAAATAGACTTTTGAGACGTATGTTTGGAGGATTTCTTCCATTTGTTCCATGCAATTTTGAAACATCCTGTGTGTTAAAAGTAAAATTCACCTTTAATGAGTAAAACAAAGCACGTCTAAACAGTCTTAAATGGAAATTATAGCTCTCCAATTCCTGCGTTAAAAATAGATAAAAGCAAATGTATCCTCCAGCATGCGTGTCTTGTATTTCTTATTTTCTCAGAATATGCAGGGGTCGATCCGATTCATTCGAGTTAAGAAGACATAGAGATCGATAGAACATCCTCCATTTTAGAAGAACGGCGTTGGCTCAGGCGCTTGATATTTTCTGAAACAGTGATGGAGTTAGTAGTAAATTTATAAGTTAATGAGGTTGTCACAGACATTCTCTCAGATATGCCAGACAAACTGTACTTGCTCCCTGGGAGTCTAAAACGCTGATGGAACTGATATTCGGGTGACATTAAAGTCAAGTGAACTCAATTTCAGCGAAGTCCGGACGGTCTGTGACAGCCAAATCCTCTGCTTGCATCTTCACGATGGTAGGACTGTTAGTAATCCTGAGTATAACCTCCATGCACAAGTACATGGTGGGTGACCACCCAGGTGTGAACCAACGTAAGCAGGGGTCGAGGTGTGGCGCCCACACCACATGGAGGAATGCCGACCCTCTATGTTACCAGGCAGTACGTCTGCTTTAGCCATCTAGGTGGTAGATGACTCTCATCAACCGGTGCAATACCACCACTTTGCTTATTGGAGGCTTGAAGTGGTGGAACCCATGTTTAGTCTCAAGAGCTAAGTTCCAGTCAACCCTTCCCTATCTCTTCCATCATGCAGCATGATTGATGACTTTTGAGTTTATGATGAACATCGTGGCGAGATCCAATATTCCTTACATTTCGAGGGTACAGCTCTAAAACGCTTTTCGCAGGCCGGCCGCTAGTTAGTACACCGGACCGACCCTATTGGTAACTCTCTAGGAGGCTTCCGGATCAGCTAGTGTATAATCTTGCTACCTCTACTCTGCCAGATAGTGACTGGAGGGAGTCCGAGTAGTGTGTATGCGGGGAGCATTGTCGAGGCCACGTTATGTCAAGGATCTGGGTATATTCTTACTATGTGTACGCCGTATCCAAAAATTTCATTACTTCATACAGCATGTCCCAACCACTTTTTCTTACTATTGAATACACCATGAATTGTGAAACAAATAGAGCAAGCTTATCTGCGAAAAGATCTAAACCTCCCAAGCACTTCCTAATTTATTTCACAAATATACGGGGTCTCAATTCTAATCTCAACGATGTCCATTTCCACTTGCAGTCTGCCAAACCCCATGTACTTTTTCTGACAGAATCTCAGTTATCGGTTGATTGAACTACTGCTCATCTCAGATGCCCAAATTATTCGCTGTATGATTCCTTTCGCCTCAAAGGTGGTACTTGTGCATATGTCCATACTGATATTCCCTGTCAGAGACTTGGCAATTTTTTTTTTTTTTTTTTATGTGAACCCCAAACACGAGAGGTATTAGAACCTATAGTACTTAGTACCGTGCTTGGGTTGGAGGTTGAGAAAACGAAAGAAGATATTTGTTGACATTGGACTTGAACTTCTGTAGATTATAATTTTCAGGAAATACGTATGAAGGAAGGTTGTTCCAGAAAACAGCAGTTGAATGAATAAATGAGGAAGATGAAAAGTTGGTTCTGTGGGTTTGAAGTTGGACAGTGAATGGATGTTGGCTGGTGGCGGCACGTGTTCGGACTGTTTTTAAAGAGAGAGGGGGAATTATAGAAGCCAATTCAGAAGAACAGTGCCCATGGAAGTATCTGTAGAAGAGGCATGCAGCAGAAACAGTACGTCTATGAGAAAGCGAGTGGAGAGACTGTTAGAGATGAATCATTAATTAACCTAACTGCCCTCTTCTCAATGGAATCAAGAAGCCTGAGAGAGGTTTTGGGGGCACCACCCCAGATGTAGGAACAATATTCCATGGCAGGGCGGATTTTCGATTTATACAGAGTGAGCAGCTGGTTGGAAGAAAATTAACGCCGAGAGCCAAAGAGAAAACCAAGTTTTTTAGATGCAGAGGAAGCAATATTTGTAATGTGCTTGTGCCAAGAGAGATTAGAAGTTAGGGTAATCCCCAAAAGAGATGTATCATTTTGCCTAGAAATCGGAGTGTCACTATAGATAAGCATAGGAGCAGAAGAATCCTTTTTGCGAGATATAAGACAAGAATGAGTTTTAGAAGGGTTGAAATCAACTAAGTTGTCTTTGCTCCACTGGAGAATTACCTGAAGATCGGCATTTAAGGAATTGGTAGCAGATTTTCGAGAGGTTGAAGCTGATTGAGCAGGACAAGGTTTTTCAAAATGGAAAGTGGAATGCAATGTGCTATCATCGGCAAAACTATGGATAGGATTTCCAGTCAATGGAAGAAGGTCATTAATATACAAGAGGAAAAGAGTGGGGGAAAGAACTGAACCTTGGGGGACACCAGCATTAGTGGAGAAGTTAGAAGACAGAGAGCCATCTACCATCACCCTCAGTGAGCGATTAGAGAGAAAACTGGATAACCAATTACTAAAAACAGTTGGCAAACCATAAGATGGAAGCTTGTTTAGAAGACCTTTATGCCAAACACGATCAAAAGCCTTTGATATGTCAAGAGCAACTACTTGTGTTTCACCGAACTTTTCCATTGAATTAGTCCATAAATGGGTAACATAAGCCATATCACCAGTGGATCGACACTGACGGAATCCATACTGGCGATCGTTGATCAGACGTGAGGTTTTTAGGTAGTTTAAGAGTTGGCGGTTAATTGATTTCTCCATTACTTTAGAAAGAGTAGAAGTAATTGCAATGGGACGATAATTGGATTGTTTTGTTTTGTTTTTATTGGCGCATTAGCTACGGAGGCTATAATGCGCCGACGATAATTGGATGGGAGGGATTTGTCACCCTTTTTTGGGAACTGGCTGGATATGAGCAAATTTCCAAGCAGAAGGAAAAACACCTTTGGAATAAGAAAGTGAAAAAAGGCCGCAAAGAATAGGAGTAAGTTCAGGAGCACAGGTTTTGAGAACGAGTGGAGAAATACCATCGGGACCTGGAGCTTTCCTAGCATCAAGATTCTTCAAAATCCTTCTGATATCCTTTTGACGGAAGACCACAGGAGGCATTGAATGGAGCGTGTTGGGAATGGTGGGAGGTGTTTTACCAAGATCATTAATACATGAGCTGGAAGAAAAATGGGATGCTAGCAGGTCAGCTTTATCCTTGGCTGAAGTGACAACAGAACCATCTGGTTTGGACAGAGGTGGGAGCAGAGATGTGCAAAAGTTGCGGCCAATAGCTTTGGCAAGAGACCAGCATGCTCGGCTACCATTAGGGCAAGAATCAAGTTTTCTACTCTTAGCCTGTTCAAACTCTAGTTTGTACTGATTAATAACTGCTTTACAATTGTTGCGAGCTTTGGTGTAGGCAGAAAATGAAACTGAAGAATTAGAAACAAGCCAATTACGATATGCAACATTCTTCTCTTCGACAGCCTTAGCACATTTATTGGAAAACCAAGGTTTAGATAAAGGACGAGATTTTAAAGTGGAGTGTGGGATAAAGGATTCCATTCCTGCAAGAATAATTTCACTGACACGATCTGAGCAAACGTTGACATCAGAACTCTTGAAACAGTAATCCGACCAAGGAAAAGAAGAAAAGAAATCTCGCAGGTCATCCCATTTTGCATTCTTGTAATGCCAAACAACACGAGGTTGGGAATAGCCATGAGATAAAGGTTCCATTGGAGAAGAGACAATCACCAAGTTGTGTTCTGAAGTGCCTAAAGGAGCTCTCACTTCGACCGTGTACTTAGAAGGGTTGTTTGTGAGAAAAAGATCAAGCGTATTGGCTGTATGATTAGGATTGTCCGGAATTCTTGTAGGTAAATGAACAATCTGTGCTAGGTCATTAGTAATTGCAAAAGCCTCAGCATCTCGACCAGCTGGGTCGGTGTGACTAGAAAACGGAAGCCAGCTGGGGTTGTGAACATTAAAATCACCAAGGAAAATTACCTCACTGTTAGGAGAGTTGGACTGGAGAAAGTCATGTTGCAACGAGAGGAAGTCAAAAAGCTCCAAGTGATTAGTCGAGTTGGGAGAACGGTAGAGACAACAGATGAATTTGACACAATGAGGTAGAGAGATTTTAAGCCAGAGAAGATCAAAGAGAGGAGATTCCAAATTACCAAGTCTCTGACAGGGAATATCAGAATGGACATTTGCACAAGTACCACCTTTGAGGCGAAAGGAATCATACAGCGAATAATTTGGGTATCTGAGATGAGCAGTAGTTGAATCAACCGATAACTGAGATTCTGTCAGAAAAAGTAGATAAGGTTTGGCAGACTGCAAGTGGAAATGGACATCGTTGAGATTAGAATTGAGACCACGTATATTTGTGAAATGAATTAGGAAGTCCTTGGGAGGTTTAGATCTTTTCGCAGATAAGTTTGCTCTATTAGTTTGACAATTCATGGTGTATTCAATGGTAAGAAAAAGTGGGTGGGACATGCTGTATGAAGTAATGAAATTTTTGGATATGGCGTACATGTGGTAAGAATATACCCAGATCCTTGACATAACGTGGCCTCGACAATGCTCCCCGCATACATACTACTCGGACTCCCTCCAGTCACTATCTGGCAGAGTAGAGGTAGCAAGATTATACACTAGCTGATCCGGAAGCCTCCTAGAGAGTTACCAATAGGTCCGGTCCGGTGTACTAACTAGCGGCCGGCCTGCGAAAACCGTTTTAGAGCTGTACCCTCGAAATGTAAGGAATATTGGACTCGCCACGACGTTCATCATAACCTCAAAAGTCATTAATCATACTGCATGATGGAAGAGATAGGGAAGGGTTGACCGGAACTTAGCTCTAGAGACTAAACATGGGTTCCACCACTTCAAGCCTCCAATAATCAAAGTGGTGGTATTTCACCGGTTGATGAGAGTCATCTTCCTCCTAGTACTGCCTGGTAACATAGAGGGGCAGCGTTCCTCCATGTGGTGTGGGTGCCACACCTCGACCCCTGCTTACGTTGGTTCACACCTGGGTGGTCACCCACCATGTACTTGTGCATGGGGGTTATCCCCAGGATTACTAACAGTCCCACCATCGTGAAGGTGCAAGCAGAGGATTTGGCTGTCCGGACTTCGCCGAAATTGGGTCCATTTGACTTGAGTGTCACCCGAATATGAGTCCCATCAGCGTTTTCGACTCCCAGGTGAGCAAGTACAGCTTGTCTGGCATATCTGAGAGAATGTCTGTGACAACCTCAAGGACCATACGGAAGTGTTCTATGTACTATATTGAGGTAAACTCCTCTTATTAATTTACTAAACTCTTAGCCTGTTCAAACTCTAGTTTGGACTGATTAATAACTGCTTTACAATTGTTGTGAGCTTTGGTGTAGGCAGAAAATAAAACTGAAAAATTAGAAACAAGCCAATTACTATATGCAACATTCTTCTCTTGAACAGCCTTAGCACATTTATTGGAAAACCAAGGTTTAGATAAAGGACGAGATTTTAAAGTGGAGTGTGGGATAAAGGATTCTATTCCTGCAAGAATAATTTCACCGACATGATCTGAGCAAACGTTGACATCAGAAGTTTTGAAACAGTAATCCGACCAAGGAAAAGAAGAAAAGGAGTCTCGCAGGTCATCCCATTTTGCATTCTTGTAATGCCAAACAACACAAGGTTGGGAATACCCACGAGATAAAGGTTCCATTGGAGAAGAGACAATCACCAAGTTGTGATCTGAAGTGTCTAAAGGACCTCTCACTTCGACCGTGTACTTAGAAGGGTTGTTTGTGAGAAAAAGATCAAGCGTATTGGCTGTATGATTAGGATTGTCCGGTATTCTTGTAGGTAAATGAACAATCTGTGCTAGGTCATTAGTAATTTCAAAAGCCTCAGCATCTCGACCTGCTGGGTCGGTGTGACTAGAAAACGGAAGCCAGCTGGAATTGTGAACATTAAAATCACCAAGGAAAATTACCTCCCTGTTAGGAAAGTTGGACTGGAGAAAGTCAAGTTGCAAAGAGTGGAAGTCAAAGAGCTCCAAGTGATTAGTGAAGTTGGGAGAGCTGTAGAGACAACAGATGAATTTTACACAATGAGGTAGAGAGATTTTAAGCCAGAGAAGATCAAAGAGAGGCGATTCCAAATTGCCAAGTCTCTGACAGGGAATATCAGAACGGACATATACACAAGTACCACCTTTGAGGCGAAAGGAATCATACAGCGAATAATTTGGGCATCTGAGATGAGCAGTAGTTGAAATAACCGATAACTGAGATTTTGTCAGAAAAAGTACATGGGGTTTGGCAGACTGCAAGTGGAAATGGACATAGTTGAGATTAGAATTGAGACCACCTATATTTGTGAAACGAATTAGCAAGTGCTTTTTTTGTAATCTCTCTTTTGGAATTTGGAATCTCCTCTCTTTGATCTTCTCTGGCTTACAAGCCCTCTACCTCAGTGTGTGAAATTCATCTGTTGGCTCTACAGTTCTCCCAACTCCACTAATCACTTGGAGCTCTTTGACTTCCTCTCTTTGTAACTTCACTTTCTCCAGTCCAACTTTCCTAACAGTGAGGTAATTTTCCATGGTGATTTTAATGTTCACAACTCCAGCCTCCTTCCGTTTTGTAGTCACACCGACCCAGCTGGTCGAGATGCTGAGGCTTTTGCAATTACTAATGACCTAGCACAGATTGTTCATTTCCTATAAAAATACCGGACAATCCTAATCATCATACAGCCAACACGCTTGATCTTTTTCTCACACACAACCCTTCTAAGTACACGGTCGAAGTGATAGATCCTTTAGGCACTTCAGATCACAACCTGGTGGTTGTCTGTTCTCCAATGGAACCTTTATCTCATGGCTATTAACAACCTCGTGTTGTTTGGCATTGCAAAATGGGATGACCTGTGAAATATCTTTTCTTCTTTTCCATGGTCAGATTACTGTTTCAAAACTTCTGATGTCAACGTTTGCTCAGATCATGTCAGTGAAATTATTCTTGCAGGAATGGAATCCTTTATCCAAAACTCCACTTTAAAATCTCGTCCTTTATCTAAACCTTGGTTTCCCAATAAATGTGCTAAGGCTGTTCAAGAGAAGAATGTTGCATATCATAATTGGCTCGTTTCTAATTCTTCAGTTTAATTTTCTGCCTACACCAAAGCTCGCAACAATTGTAAAGCAATTATTAATCAGTCCAAATTAGAGTTTGAACAGGCTAAGAGTAGAAAACTTGCTTCTTGCCCTAATGGTAGCCAGCCATTCTGGTCTCTTTCCAAAGCTATTGGCCGTAACTTTTGCCCATCTCTGCTCCCACCTCTGTCCAAACCAGCTGGTTCTGTTGTCATTTCAGCCAAGGATAAAGCTGACCTGCTAGCATCCCATTTATGTTCCAACGCATGTATTAATGATCTTGGTAAACCACCTCCCACCATTCCAATACACTCCATCCAATGCCTCCTGTGGTCTTCCGTCAAAAGGATGTCAGAAGGATTTAACGAATCTTGAGCGCCTCCGCAGCCAGGTGGGAAGGAGCAGCAGTGAGTAGCACACGCTTCTTGATTAGACCGGGGTTCGGGCCCGTTACCACCAAATATGGAGGATGCGGAAACGTCAGGGAATGACCACCGCATATCTCGGAGCAATATGGCCTTAGTTGCTAATGCTCCTAAAAAAAAAAAAAAATAAATAAATAAAAAACCAACCAACCAACCAAACAAACGAATCTTGATGCTAAGAAAGCTCCAGGTCCCGATGGTATTTATCCACTTCTTTAAAACCTGTGCTCCTGAACTTACTCCTATTCTTTGCCGCCTTTTTTCACTTTCTTATTCCAAAGGTGTTTTTTCTGCTGCTTGGAAATTTGCTCATATCCAGCCAGTTCCTAAAAAGGGTGACAAATCCCTCCCATCTAATTACTTCTACTCTTTCTAAAGTAATGGAGAAATCAATTAACCGCCAACCCTTAAACTACCTAGAAACCTTACGTCTGCTCAACGATCGCCAAATGGATTCCGTCGGTGTCGATCCACTGGTGATATTCTTTCTTAGGTTACCCATTTATGGACTAATTCAATGGAAAGGTTCCGTGAAACACAAGTAGTTGCTCTTGACATCTCAAAGGCTTTCGATCGTGTTTGGCATAAAGGTTTTCTAAACAAGCTTCCATCTTATGGTTTGCCAACTGTTTTTAGTAATTGGTTATCCAGTTTTCTCTCTGATCGCTCACTGAGGGTGATGGTAGATGGCTCTCTGTCTTCTAACTTCTCCACTAATGCCGGTGTCCTCCAAGGTTCAGTTCTTTCTCCCACTCTTTTCCTCTTGTATATTAATGACCTTCTTCCCTTGACTCGAAATCCTATCCATAGTTTTGCCGATGATAGCACATTGCATTCCACTTTCCATTTTGAGAAACCTTGCCCTGCTCAATCAGCTTCAACTTCTAGAAAATCTGCTACCAATTCCTTAAATGCCGATCTTCAGGTAATTCTCCAGTGGGGTAAAGACAACTTAGTTGATTTCAACCCTTCTTTCAAAACAGGCCGAACATGTGGCGCCACCAGCCAACATCCGTTTAGTGTCCAACTTCAAACTCACAGAACCAACTTTTCATCTTCCTCGTTTAATCATTCAACTGCCGTTTTCTGGAACAACCTTCCTTCATACGTATTTCCTGAAAATTAGTCTACAGAAGTTCAAGTCCAATGTCAACAAATAGCTTCTTTCGTCTTTTCGACCTCCAACTCAAGTACGGTACTAAGTACATTACTATTGGTTCTAATACCTCTCGTATTTGGAGTTTACATAAAAAAAAATAATAATAAATAAATAACTATCTGAAGGTACGTTTTTTTTTCTTGTAGAAAGCAGCAGACGAAGACCAAATAGTCGATGTACAGAAAAGCTACCGGATTGTTTTATTAGTATAGACGCACTGGCCAGAAAAATACGAACCTTTGTATTGACAGTCACAGAGAAAAGAAATGCAAAAAAAAAAAAAAAAAAGAGAGAGAGAGAGAGAGAAAAAAAGCGAATAGATGTAAATAAAACTGTGACGTGGGGTGACTGATGTTTTGCCTCGTTGAGTATAAAGTCTGCACAAGCTACTGACTGCAGTAATCAGAATCCAGAATTGGAAAAACGCATTATCAATCAGACTTTGAAAAAGATCTTATCATGGGTGCACGTTTAGCAGGAGCACGATCCAAGAAACGAAAGACAACTGTTTCCAAAAAGAATCCATCTTAAAGGTTTTTTAATGACTTGAAAGCAAGCAGTTCTTCCACATCAAAGACTTAAATATGGCAGAAAAACAATACACTGTACTTCAAGAGCGAAGTCGTCGTACTCTCGTCGTAAGGTGGAATGTACGGAAAGTTAGGACATCCAGTGTGCAGCAAATAACATCTGAATAACAAGCTCAGAACTTCTCTATTTCAACCCATACCATGCGTAACAAATTGAAATTATGTATTGGCAGTCGCTTGCCTATTCGGATGCCACTCGTTTCAGGGAAAAACTGAGAAATCCGTTTGCAGCGGTGTCAAGGATATCGTGAATGGATAGTGGAACATTTGGAAGTGACGGTACACTTTGTTTTGCACTTGGTAGGCAGAGAGTGGACCTTTATTGCCTCGTTTGGACAACCGAAGCGATTGGAGGTGGTAGAATGGTATGCATAATGTTTTGTTGGTACGGACTGGGTCCGTTTATACCAGCGGAAGGTTGAATGTTATCCGGAAAGTACCTGAATTTTGTATCAGATCTACTGAAATATTTCACTCTTATCCCGAAGGTGATGGCCACTTTATGGATTACAGTGCTGCAGAGCATCGAGCAAGAATGGTTCGGAGAATATTACATGGATTTCCACCATATTACCTGGCTCTCCACATTCGCTTGATCTCAGTACTGTTGAATGTGTGGGATATGCTGGAGAGAGAGCTATTCGGCAACGAAGTCCTCTTCCGTCAACTTTGTCGCAGCTACGTGATATATTGCTGGAAGAATGGTTACAGTTGGACCACTAAACACATTATGAAATCCATGCCGCACCGGACACTTGCTGTTATTCGAAACAAAGGCGGTCCCAGTTCCGTACTGAATAAAGTTTCGTATATATATATATATATATATTATTTTATTTTTTCAGTGTGTGTATTAGTAGTGGCAAATGATGGAAGAAAGGAAACTTATACATCAGGCAAAAAAAAAAAAAAAACCGCCATCCTATATCACCGGTCCATCACCTCTAACAGTTTGTATAGTTCTTCCTTGAATTAATTCAAACTACCTACCTTTACAACAGCAGATGGCCGTTTGTTTCAACAATCGTCACCCTCTGGCTGAAGACAAACTTCTGCACGTGTATCCTGCAACCATCCTTCCTCAATTTGAATTTATCGTCTCATGTGCACAGGCCAGGCAAGAGAAAGGATTCCATCGGCATTGCTGTTACTCAGTGCATTCAGAATCGTAAACATCTCAGTCAGATCTCCTCACAGGTGTCTAGTCTCCAGACCCTGAAATTTACAGAAATGAAGACTTTCCTGGTTCAAGCACCCTTTTTGTCCCCATCACTAATCTTATTGGTCTTCTCTGCACCTGCTACAGCAGATCCACATCCTTCCGCAAATGAAGCTGCTCGACCTATGCAGTACTCAAGATGTGACCTAACCATTGTTTTATAACAACACGTTAATCACCTCATCTCTGCTGACAAAATTCCTATATAATTCCTGCATTTGGGCAGTACATATCACAATGTTATGATCATAAATACCGGGTTTTTGTTTCATACTTCTTATTAATAAGTTTCACCCCGTCCCAGTTCTGTAGAAAGACCACTGTGGCTGGAATTCATGGCAAAAATCGATCGTAATGTCTCGACCACAATTATTCAACCTTCTGTAAATCCCAAAAGCAGAATCCACAGTTGTCCCCCTCCAAACAAACACCTTTACTGGCAATAACAAGCTTTATTTCCTGCATTTTATTTTATTACGATACATCCCAATACACCGGTGAGAACCACTGGCTTATTGAACTTTTAGAACGGTTGCAACCGAAATTATATAAAGCCTTCCATAATCCCAAACAGGATTCCTCACATTTAACAGATAAAGAGATGCATTATTGCTTTTGAATGTATCTTTGCTGCTAATATTCATCCACCAGTTCTAATCTTAATTGGAATCGCTGTTAGCTAGCCAGTTTAAACATTTGTTATTCATTCAGCCATTTTCCTCATCTCTGTACCCTCTTTTGATGATTAGGGAGTATGGTCATTAGCCCATTTCAAAATCATTGCTCTTTCGGAAAAAGTTTTATTGTGTTCGCTGCTGTTTGTTTCGGTATATAGTTTGGTTCATCAGTTGAAAGAAATTCAATGTGTAACGTAGTTCAGGATGGTAAAGACGGCCAGGTGACAGCGAAGCAATTAATTTCCAGTTTTCGAAGAGTCTGCTGAAGTGGACTACATTTCCTTCTATTTTTATTTTTTATTTTTTTTATTTTCCAGTCATGGCCGTAGCACTCTTGGTAACTGCCAGGTTGCTAACGTTACGTATCTTACTGGAAACAGTGTTAGTCGGAGAATGGCCTTCCTGTACTGAGGAGATTAAACATGCCAGCGGTAAAATATGAGTTTAGTGTGAGGTTTGGTGAAAATCTACCGTGGAACTGGCCAGTATCCTCATATAAAGCTCTTTTATGGCAATGATAAATATTGATGACTCAGGAAATGCGCATCGTGACTTACTTATTATTTTTTAACCTGGAAAACACTTTATGCACAAATCTGTATCGAAGTGCCCATAATTGGAACAGGCATTCCAGTTTTATGCAGTCAATCGATTAGGGTTGTCATTGACCTGGCTTCCTGAGTTCCGGCATCGGCTTTGCATTAATGTATTATCCGTACTTGATCTCCGTAACGTTCAGGGTCGTCAAGATTACTTTTATGTCCGAAGTTATTTTTTCTTTCTAGAATCAGTAAAGATGTAAAAAAAAAATAACACTTTTCTATTTAGTTGAATAACATTAAAGTTCCATAGATGTTCACCGGAGTCGATTTTAAAGTGCACTTTATTTCTGCTTTCACCACAATTGATGGGCATTTGGGAGTGTGAGCCTCTTTTTAAAAGTAATAATGCCTTTAGGACAGTTTTATTAATATGTTTTCAGAAGGAAAAGACTTTTTGTATTGTTATATTCGCAACCTTTCTGGTTGAAACGTTATTTATGAATACAGAAGTTTTGGCATTGTGCATTTAAAAGTTAGATACTCTAAGATTGGTATTTAAGTTTGTGGAACTTCTGATCCGTTTAATGGCTAATGCAAATTATATTATGCTGGTTGTGGTAGTATAGATTGATGCGTGCGCACCTGCTCCCCAAACTTTATATAATTAGATTCTGTCTACCGCCCCTAACTGTCTTCCAGCTAACTGCTTCTCACGTCAAGTTGCTTAACCATATTAACCGTCGTCAAGCGCAGAAAATTTACGAAAGATTATTTACATCCTTGCATCTGGAAGGCATCTCGGGATTGTTACCCACTTCCTCAGACCTGGATGCAATTCAGTGCTGTCAATATTACCTATGAAACCATCGGGAAAATTATAACCAATGATAGAGCGGCTTAAACAGATTTGTGGGTCACAAGAAGAATTCGTAAGTTAACGATCGATCCCTGTGTTTTAATGGTACTGTGTAATGAATTCAGAAGCAGAAAGGTTTACTGTTCAGGTTTCTGTTATGTTGTAGTTTACGTCTTCTACTGACACTTCTCTTGTTTCGAAAACTTGTATAGAGCTACGAAACTTAAGAAATAAATGTCTACTTCAGTAGTTGGCCTTTGCTTTTTAGCCTTCATGTGCAGTCTGCCCTAGTAAAAGAAGAAATTTGCTTTGTAAAAGTTTGATTCATTTGAACAGAGGATGTTGTGCAAGGATTTATGTTATTGTCATTGAGGACGCTTTAAGAGTTAAAGGAAACTGCTAGTTCGGGATTTATAGCAGTCCCAGGAATCATCCAGATTGGTAACATGAGCCAAAATCACACTTGAATAGAAAGAAATATTGAGATTGGTGAGAAAACTACCAGCAGTTGTACACCACTGGGAAAAAACAAAAAACGGGTTTAAGCAGCTCTCAGGGATGTAAAAGCCAAAAAATTACAATATTTAATTTGTCTATAATATTGTACATAAATTAAACGAATTTATGTTTTCAATTAATTCAACCAATGCTGATATAACAGGGATTACTGACACATGGTCGTATACGGCGAAAGGGTACAAGGAATTTCATTACAGTGAGTATAACGTATTCTAGAGAATACGTTATACTCACTTGTGGAATTATGGACTACTAAATGTGGAAGCACATTTTTGAGCTACCTGGATGATTGTTATTTATTCTAGCATGTTAGGGAAAGTACAAGAAGCTCTAATATCCTTTAACTTGGTTCTCACCAAGGATTCAAAATCCATCAAAAAGTTAACAGTGCAGAAACAAATAGCTGGTAGTGACCAAAATGCCGTAAAATTTGGTATTATCCGAAGGGAGATCTGTGGTCAGAGGAAAAAGGGGAGGGATTAAATTTCAAGCTTGGTTACTCTAATGGATTGAGCTATTTCTAGGGCTCTAAATCCAAAGATAACTATACCGCTGTGTATGTATCCAACTATATGTTTGGGTACAGTAATCAGCATATTTATCCAAGAAGCTATAAATGGATTTGTTACATTGGAGAAGATACGCAAATGAAAGATGCCCAAGTGGATGAGAGAAGTTAAGGAATTAATTGATCAAAAGAAAAAACAGGTATGTGATAGTTAGACTATCTGGAGATACTGATTTATGAGTGTTATATGGAAAAAGACCAACGAATATATGGAACAAAACCAACGAATACGAGAAATCGCTGGCAAAGAGAGGTAAAAATGGAGAGCGATTTCTTTTCATTCACGAATACAGCAAAGAAGTGAACAAATCAGATGATAGCTTTGATCGAGGTGGAAGAGTCAGAAAGCACAGCAGAACCGATAGACGATCTTTTTGCAGTTGAAAGACCGTTCAAATCACGAGGGAACAGTAAAAAGGAGTTAGACTGCTGTTAATTAAGTGATATAGTAATCTTGGAAAACAGTATTTTGGGGAAAAATGCCCATGTTATACTGAAAAAAAAAAGGGGGGGGGCTGCGTATGAGTTCTCATCCCGTTGGGTACGTTAATAAGATCATCATTAGACTCGGGGACGATCGCTTTGGACTAGAGAAATCTAGCGTCTGCCAGTCCTCACAGGAGATGGGAAAGATCGTGGAGTCTGTGTTAAGGATACGATACAGGATCGTCACGATAGGAATGGTAGTTTTAATGGATCACAGCGGATTCGTGAAAGTTAATTATTGTCAGCCTATTTAATAATAATTAACCAGGTAAATTATTATGACGAAGTAAGAAAATAGTTGGATGCAAGAAACAACTTTGGAGAATTGTTTCTTGCATTCAGTGGTGTATGATATAACATTTCACACAGTTCCCTATGAAAGGCTACCATGTAAACTAGAACGAATTGGGGTTACTGGTAAGATCCTTCGTTGGACCAAATGCTGGCTAAAAATAGGAGACAAAGAATAGTCATAAATGGATATTTCTTAGGATAATTGATGTGTAGCCCTCAGGAATCAGTATTGGGGTCACTTCTGTTTCTCATCTTCCTTAATGACATTGATGAGGGGATGCAGTGGAAGTTACCAAAGTTTACTGATGATTTGAAGGTAGGAAGGGTGGTTGGCTACCAGGTAGGCCATTTTGCTCCAGAATGACATATCGGTTGCACAAATAGTCTGAGGAATGACAACTGAAGTTTAATGCTTCTAAATTAAAGTGTTGCACTTTTGGGGAATAGAAATCCAAAAGTTGTTTACAAATTAGGGAGAGTGGATTTAAAAGTAGTAGGACGAAAGAATTTAGGGTTAGGATTCAGTAAAACATTAAATTTCCCATGCACTAAACAGGCGGCTAGGAAGGCACATGGTGTCCTATCTATGAGATGTGGGACTTTCGCAAGTAGGAAAAAGGATGTGATTGTACTTTTACGTAAGACGATGGCGAGACCGTATTTAGAATATTATGTTCAGCTGTGGTGGAGGCCATACTTGAAGAAATGAGCTTCTAAAAAGAGTTCAAAGAAGAGAAACCAGATTGGTGAGGTGTCAATCAATGGCTATATGAAGAGCGGTTTAGAAGAGGTCTAGTTACCAAAGGTTGGTAACTAGACCTCTCTAGGGGGAGGAACATGATTGGGGATATATAAGGTCCTGAAGGGAATCAGTAAAATGAAAGAGGGAGGTATATTTTCACTGGTAGGAAAAATAAGAATCAGAGGTCATAAATATGAACTTTTGTGGAGTAACAGAAGGCTGATCTCGAAGTTTTCGGTCGGTCAGTAATTTATTCCAATGATTTTCATTGTCGAAAATCATTGGAATAATTGCCCAATTTGGCAACTCCGTATTTGGCAACACCAAAGAGGTGTTGCCAAATACGGAGGATGCGGAAAGGTCAGAGAATGACCACCGCATATCCCCGGAACAATATGGGCTTAGTTGCTAATGCTCCTAAAAACCAACCAATCATTGGAATAAATTGTTGCTACGATGGCTGAGGCAGAGCATTCTGTAAAATTCAAAGCGGAATTGGATTGCATTTTTGGCAATGGGAAAGGTTCGAGTGATTTAGAATTTTTTTCTTTTCTTTTTCTTGTTTTGGGAGATGCAAGAACGGTTCTCTTCCTTGTATCAATTTGCCATTATAATACTAATACTTGGAGATGATTCTACCGCTGCCCACTACAAAAAAAAAACAAAAAAAAAAACCCATTATGCTTTGTATCTTGTAACTGATCTTATGTGGTCATCCTGGAGTATAACCAGAAAATTATTTTTATTTTATTTTATTTGAACACTAGTTCTTGGAGATGTTGCTGTATTTCTGTCAAGTGTATGACTTTCTCTTCTCAGCTAGTACGTACTGGAAAACGCCCTCTTTTTTTTTTTTTTTGCGTTTTAAACATCGTGACCGAGATATTTGGCCTTGGACAAGGCGTGTTTATTTATCTTTTTCTGCTGAAATTGAGCTTTCTCATTCAGTAAAACCATCTTATTTGTTTTTCTATTAGATAATGATGTAATAAGCAGGGGGAATGAACTTGAAAGCCAGAAAGGCTTATATTCTTGAATATAAAGGGGCTTAACCATACCTAATAAAAGGATAGGTTAGGGTAGATTATTTGAGAATATTGTGTAATTAAAGAAATAAAGTAACCAAGCCTTGAATTACGTAATAAAAAATAGATTAGTATCCCCCATCGCCATATATAACCAATGAGATTCATGGCATGCTCCTAAAGCGTAATGCTCTTTGTACCAAACACTTCGCAAATTGAGCCCATCAGCTCAACTCATTGTCTTCTCTAAGAAAAAAAAAAGAGAGAGAGCCTTTTTTTCACATAGTGGCTGAGTTAGTCGGTCTCCAGCGAGGCCAGCATATTTTTTTTCTCACGGAAACTCGGTTTTTTTTTAAGTTTCTTCAAAAATACATGCAGGCCAAAAAGATCTTTTTATAAAACTGAAAACAAATGTTATAATTTGTTTTCACTCTCGAGTTCCGGTGGTACCTAGGTGGCGCATAAAAGGATATTCTCCAGCTTGTACCGATGGCCGTTTAGCTATTTGTTGATATCTGGCTGTTATCGTTAGTAACAGCTCTGCACTTGTATATTATTTCACAGCCCAAGTTTGGTCACGATTTATAGTACTGTACTCTCCACGAAAACTGATCTGTTACGCCATTAATAGAACTTGTCGATTCTGCTTTATTTCTCTCTCCATTGGAATTTTATCCAGTACTTCTTGCAGTTAACCTTAACAAAGAGAAAAGGTTAAGGACCTTTGTTGGAAATTCTGAAGAGGCTTTCTTAACCATTCTAGTGATATCTGTACTTCCTACTGTAAATTATATTCAATGGAACTTCGCGATATTCTCAAGTGTATTTGGAAACACAGATACGTGTATCTAGATTGCTTCGGCAGACATGCGTAGTAAATTTTTACGAGTTGTTTTCTTACAAATTTTCACTCTAATTCATTATATATTGATTCAGTTTGCTTTAATCACTCTGCAATAATACACTGTACGAAATCCGAAATATCCTTTCATTGAAGAGACATGATTGCCTCTTCAATGTCACATGTAAAAACAGAGGAAAATTCAAAACGGTTCCATTTCTGTTTTAGAAGAGAATTTTTGTACATTTGATTTTTTAAAATTATTATTATTGTTTGTTACAGTTTAACAAACTACTGTACTACTTTTGTTTATGCATCCGAAGAGCGCATGAACTGTTCGAGCCTATATTTCTTTAAAATCCACACCTCATGCATCAAAATAATACCTTGTATTAACGGGGGGGGGGGGGGATTTGCAAATATCAACTGAATATATAATAATTTTAATACCTAACTGACGTTTTACAAAAAAATTGTGCACTGTTTTTATTTTTCGCTTATGGAGAGGTGTTGGAGTTGCTCTGTCTTTTGCCCTCGTGGGTAGCACATTTGGTAGGATCGCTGGCCTCCCCACACCGGGTGGAAAAGACCTGAGGTCTAGTCCCGTCGATGATGTGAAGAATTTTTATGGGTCTTTTTTCACATCGTGGCCGAGTTAGTCGGTCTCCAGCGAGGCCAGCATATTTTTTTCTCACGGAAAATCGTTTTTTTTTTTTTTTTTTTTTTTTTAAGTTTCTTCAAAAATACATGCAGGCCAAAAAGATCTTTTTATAAACGTTATCTTTTACCCAGCATGTAAACCTTAAAACAAAGTTATTGATCTTGATTTGAAATGATTGGATATCAAAATTATATATTTATTGGCACAAATAAATTTTATTTCATAGAAATATGAGGCTCTCAAACCTTTGAAGGTTATCTTGACTCTCGGGTTCACCAAACTTTGAACTTTTACCTATACAGTATGAGATTATTTGTATAGTGAAGATGTCAGCGTCTGTGGACTTCACCACATACAAACAGTGGAAGAAAGCCAAGAAATATTACTGTTATAATATTTAAGTAGCTTGGTATGTTAACGGTTTTAGTGACATTTGAGCACTTGTACCTTCATTAGTCCAACGTTTTATTGTATAACGTAACTCCCTGTCGGTCTTTAATTTTCGGTCCCCCCACTTGTAATAGGGGACCCGACGTCATACTAGGTTGCCAGAAAGATTTCGCATAAATCGCATGATTTCATAGGAAAGTATAAAATTATGAACTCGAGTATCCACTTATATAGAATGTGATCAGAAGTACTGGATCACCAGAGGATAATCACATGGTACGTAAAATATCGACTGTGCTATTGATGTAGGAGATATTACAGCAGCGCGTGGGTATTGATTGAACTGCAGAATGAGTCAAAAGCCACGTGAAGCGGAGCGGACATGAGTTAGGTTCAACATTGTAGGACTTAGTGGTATTCAGATTTCGGAAACTCAGAAGTTATCATGGACCGCTGCATGGAACATTTTTGGGAGAAAAAGGCCTCAGAGGTGTTGCCAAACAAAATTGTCACTACAGTTGCTAAAAAAAAAAAAAAAAAAAAAATCACACAAGAGTCTAAACCCATAGTCACAAATGTCAGTTGCTCAACAACGTTTATAGTACTGCTGTGCTTTCAGGAATTGGACATTACAGAAGTGGAAATGCGTTCTGTGAATTAAAAAATCGCAGTACATGTTTAACTCTTATGGAAGAATCTGAGTCTGATAATAGTCACTGCATTGTACTTTCCAACTGTGAAGTACAGCGGAAGAAGAGTGATGGTATGGGATACGCTTTCTCCATGTTACGGCATTAAACCGCCGATTTTTGCACACTGGATTGAGAAAAATTGAGAGAAACGTTTTTCGTGAACGTTAATAAAGACTTCAATGAATGTGGTTTAAAGAGTGGTCACTTGAATTCTATACCAGGGTGGATTTCTTAGCCAACAAAACATTTGGACAAATGTTCTTAGTACCCGTAATGAAGTTTTAAAATTTTAACAAATGTTCTTAGTACCCGTTATATATATATATATATATATATATATATATATATATATATATATATATATATATATATATATTTTAAGAAAGGAAATCATTGAACAGCATACATAAAACTCGGTGCGTTCAAAAGCGATATTGATTTTTCTGGGTAGCTTTGTTTTTATACATAATCTTTTTACCCCAGGAAAATGCCTTTCTACAGGCTCCTAAAGAGGGGAGTTGTTCTTTATCTGAATAAAATTTTCCCCTTAATCTTGCAGCTACTGGTATGTCGCGACACCAAGTATGACAATCAATCGCATCCTTTAAGCTGTCCTTCAAACGCCCTGAATAGTAAGTACGAAAGAGTTCTGCTTTTTATACGAGATTTTCTCCATCTGTGAGCATGAGAAGACTTTTAAAGTAGCTCTGCTTGGCATTTTGGTTGAACTGAGTGTTGGATTTCGTTTCCCGCTTAATGCTGTCTTCCAGATTTTATGAAATACTCCAATGTGGACGTGGGAATATTTTTTTGTCAGGGTCTCTGTTTTCTTAGCTCGCAATTGATGTAGATCAGTGCTTACAGAGGATGGGAGAAGGGTGTAATTCTCTCTATTGTTTTAATCACTAAGCGCAGAAGAAATGTCATTTATAAAAATAAAATATATATACCCAAAAAAGTATTTATTCCCCAATGTTAAACAATTTTCGGGACAAACTTTGGTATTAATGTGTTCCTGGTTTTTCGAAAGTACTTTGTTTCATCATATTTAATTGCTGCTTGAAAATTACCACGGCCAGTATTAAGAGAACTCCTCTTAGGTCAGTGTTCATGTTCAGAAATTGATAAAAGAAGTTTCCCAACTCTTTGCCGTTCAGTAGAAACCATTTATTAAATTTCATTATTTTTATCAATAATCGAACTGATCGAACGATTTGCTTCTGTTAAAATTTCGTTGCATGTTGAGTGCATCATACTCGCTACTGCCCGTAGCATTTCGGGACAGATCGATGTGATGAAACCTTTGAAGTGATATTGCTCAATAAAGCAACACGATACAGTAGCAGGAGAATAATAGCACAACAGTCGGGGTAATGGAGCTTTGTTGGCTCAGCTTGGTTGTCATCGATTTTCTGCCTAGGTTTGGGAGAGAAGATAACTGTCTTTGTAAGCTTCAGCTTCCACTTATTGGAGAAGAGCAGGTCCCTGTGATTACAACGAAATGGCGTTGTAAATACTGGGACTTATGTTGCTCGCTGAGACCATAACTTGTTACAATGAATGGGAGAACTATTTGGAAGTGGTTAAGTAATAATGATTCATTCATTTTTTCCCCCATCGTCTCTGAGAGTAGTTAAGATCTACTAAGAGGATTATGGTTTCATATGTACACCAAAAAGTCTTTTTAGTCGTGATATCAGGTGGAAGCATTGGCAAAATAGCCATAAGAAAGAAAAGTTAAGTTAATTGAAATCGGTGAATAAAGCCGATGGTAAGAATAGTTGTACACCGCTACCCAGCTGTCAAAAAGAAATATGAAACTTCTAATAAATTAGAACTTAACAAGCATGAACGCTGCGCGAAATCTGTAGTAAAGAAATTATTAAATGGCAGTTGCCGCTTTTTAAAAGAAAGTAAATAGCGAGTGAGGAGGAAAGATTACTGTATGTTATGGACCTTCAATAGCGGATTTTGGAGGTTTTCAGTACTGGGGGGGGGGGGCACGCAACGGCAATGGATGCATTTACATCCATCGAGCGATTTTGATGGCGGCAGCAGTAGCAGCAACCTTAGTAAGAGAAAGATTGCGATTATTGTTTCCTGGAATTATAGTGAGTTGGGCAATTTGTGAACATCGCTGCCCTCAGAGAAAGATATATTAGCACTGGCTCCGGCTTGTCTGTTTTGATTACAGTGATCTTCATGCATAGTGGGGGATTCAATATGTATGGACAGAGCTTGGCTTGGTTTGCTCGCTGCTAACTATCCAAAGTCTATCTTGGATTCTTTGAGACCTGGTGCTCGCAAAAAGGTAACAAAAAGTAAAAAGAATATCGAGCTTGGGTTTGTGAAGCATGGAATCAGTTATCTCCTGAGTCATCTGAGATCGGGAAGGTGGGCAATCCAGGAGGGTTGGGGTGAAGTGACGCTGACGCTGTTGACGCCTGGGCTGTGTTGGATGGTCAACTTTTCTGGGAACTCCCTCCGGGAATGATTGTATAAGACCTGGACGATCTTAGATCTCTTATCCCGTTTTTTTTTTTTTTTTTTACTTCAAATTTCACGCGAAGTAGTGTTCTATCTTTCATACGTCCCGCGTGCTGGACGTATCTGATTTTTATTTATTTATTTATTTATTATTATTATTTTTTTTTTTTTTTTTTTTGCAAAGACAGGTTTATTTGAGAAATATCATATGTAATATTGATAAGGTCAAGTTATAATTGCAAAATCTGAAGATGAACTAACTGCAGATAGCAGTTAATGAACTGAATAAAATAGGCAAAAAAGTACAAGGTGAAAATCTTCACCTCAAAAACAAAATCAATGGGATTATGTGGAAAAAACATAGTCAAAATTGTTATTGAAGACAAAATAATAGAACAAATATCTGATTTCACCTATTTGGGAAATTTAATGTCAAATGAAAGAAAGTAAATGTTTGGGAAGTTTAATATCAAATGAAGGGAAAGACGTCCACACTAAACTACAAAAATATAATAAAATGAACGGAACGATTAAACGGCACTTCACCCAAATGACGACTGAAAAATTACGATTGCCCAACATCACTTCAAAATCAGCTCTCTTCTACAGCTGTGAGACTTAAGTAACAAATAAGAAAGATGCACAAAAACTAGAAGCAGCACAAATGAGATTTTTAAGACCATTATTAGGCTTTACAAGACTAGATCATAAAATAAATTTAGATATTCGTAAGAAATTAAAAGTAGATAACATACTAAATGACATAAAACGGTATCAGAAAATATGTATCAGCTACATAGAAAGAATGAACCTAAACTGAATCCCAAAATTAGCCCTTAACTACAAACCTACAGGCAAGAGAGATGTGGGTCGATCAAGACAACGATGGCGAGATCAAGAGCTACAACGGAACAGGTCTTAAAAGACCTAAGCCGGATCAAGTTCATGATGGTGATGATATTGATAGGGCTTGTGGCGGTTATCTTGTTTTGCTTTCATTACTTCGATGCCAAGAGTATTGGAGAGTGTTTAGCTGCAGAGAACTCTTTCATGACCTAAGAGGAAAAACTGTCTTCAGTGATACAGAACTCGGTGTTTATTGTTTAAAGAATGAAATCATGGGTACATTTTGTTATTAGTATTAAGATGTAAATGTACAGCAGTTTGCATATTCTGCAGTGGATAGTACCAAAAATTGTTATAGTTTGTATGTTGCAGATTGAACACTGTAGTTATTTTATACCAATAGACTGTACTCCTTTCATGGCTGCCATCGGATTCAGAAAAAAAAAATAATAATATTAAAATAAAATAATAATAATACTGTAAACTTTGTTATAACGTTCCCGCTTAAAAAAAAAAAAAAAACGTTCCCGCTTATAGCCCTCTTTTCTTCTGGTTCCATGATCGATCGTGTGAAGTAAAGACCCTTATAACGCTTTTTGTGGCCAGCCCCTTCGAAAGCTCTATAATGGGAGTTTACTATAATTCAAATACAGTCATAATAAATATTCTATTCTGTTTATACTACTGCATGGAGTTCATCTTTTGGTTAAGAGTACCTACTTGGCTAATTGGATTCAATAGCTAGGTTTATTAAAAACTATCGAAGTAAAGTATGTTACGAAAATGTTATTCCATATGCTATTTATTTATTTTATTAAATCACTAAACATCTGTGAAGTACTTGTTGCATATCAATTTTTATTAAAAATCCAAGAGCAAATAAGTTGAGTGTTTGTAATTAATTAGTTTACCTTTCATTTCTATTAATCACAGAAAATGAAGAAGTCAATTAATCTTAGAGAAATTCCTAACGCGCCTGCGATGTAACGTACTGTTTACATTGCATAATTTGTTTTTTCTCAATTAATTTGTTGGTAGTTGAGATGTAAATGTACTTTGTTTTCTTTGCACATCCCAGAGTCCATTAAAACATCCTTTTATGGATGTGCATAACTGGATCTTTTAATTAATATAATTTGAAATTAATATAGCTTTTATGGAAATAAAAGATTTATTACCCAAAATACATTTTTTTTACTTAATGCCGAAACATAAGACGAAGGTCAAAAAATAGTAGTCCAGGACCATGGAAATGCGTAGTGTCTCCTTCCATTGAAGATGAAAGTAACAGGGTCCCAAGCACCTTTGATTCCAAGATTTTGAACCCATCAGTAGGTGAACAAGGTATTAGTAAATGGATAAAACATTACAATGGAATTGAAGCGATGTATTGCTGTATATCAAGAGGAGTATAATCGCTTATGGGATTCCAGTTTTATTACAACCATCTCTGTACGTCTCTGCATTGCTGGTGTGAAGCTGAAAGGGGTAGAGTTCTTAAACTGGTGACGAAATGCGTGATTTACTTCCAGCTTCCAAAAACATTCCGAGCTGTTGCTCTCTGCAGTAGGGGTGATGTTAACGGTATTTTGGGCCAAAGAGCCATTTTTGGCTCTTGGGCCCGAAAATGGCCAAAAATTTGGCTATATCTGCAACCCTCCCCCTTGAAAGGGGGAGGGTTGCAGATATAGCCAACGTCTCAAAACAAACTCCTCTCCTGAAAACGCTGATCATCACAATGATCGCGCAAATGTTGACACCATCCAAGACATGACTTTTGAAATGCTACTACTTCTTCTATTCTAACTTGATTCCTTTTTGGAATACTGAAAGAAGCGTTAGAAAATAACTTTCACTCCGGTGACGAGGTCCACCACGAATGGCTCACTATTAGAATTTTTTTTTTTTTTTTTTTTAACAACAGATCTGCATAAAGAATTATTTAACTTTTACTGTTTTCATAACTATTCACCAGTGTTTGGTACATTCACTTAAAATATTTTATTATTTGAAAACCAGTAGAGATAATTGGTCCATTATTGCTTGTCACCAGTGACGTTATTCTTAAAACTCAATAAGTTTGAATAACGATATTTAAAGTGGTCTTTTGCTATCATTATCTAAATAACGCGATGCGTTTAAAAGCTATGTTGCTTATAATAAGAAAAAGCAACAACGACGGAAAAAAAAAAAGCGATAAAAAACTTTCGGTCTAGTCTAGCGTGCATTTTTTGGGAGATGGTGATAAGTATGACACTGTCTTAAAACTCCCTGGATTAGGATAGAGCTAAGAAACATTGAAGTGCGGCGTGATCTATTTCTTTACCAAATTCTGTTCATTATTAATGTATAGTGTGATTTATTAACGCTTATCCCTTAAACTCTGTAGGAAATGCTGCGGTGCATACTCGAGGCCTCTAATCTCACGATAAATTACCCCATCTATTAAATTTAAATTACCTTTGACAGGCAATTTTTATCGTATGCCCAGCGAATAGTTGATTCTTTCCGTGCGCTCTTGACTAAATGTTAGCGATTGCGAGAAATATTGTGGTAAAGGGAACATTTGAGCAAAGAACTAAATGCCTGCTTTCTACGATCAAAAGCATTTGGGTTTTTGATCAGATTGCAAGTTCTTCCTTCCCCCCACTCCCACCGCTTTTTAATGATATATTTTATTTCCTTTAGTAAATTATCTAAGACAGATTCTCGCGAATTTATAAATTTACTTATTGAGATGTCTCCTTTCTCCTTTATGCTGTTTAAAATTTATCTTCTTTTTTTTTTTTTCATTTTTGTCCTTTACTGACTCACTCAATTTGACGTGTGTCAAATTATTTCTTACGTCTTCCATCATCACTTGGCCATTACATTGATAACGCGGCAATATGATTACTTAAGCAGACTATCCCCGAGTTCTTAAGTTTTGACGTGCTTTTCAGATTTGACCTTCTCCCTGTTCTAAATTATAATAGCGCTTTGGACTACCTGTCTTTAATACAAGTTTGTGAAATTAGAATATTGGCTCTTTTCATTGAGAGAAAAGTCGAATTATCTCTTTACGTCCTCCTAAGTCCTTCTAAAAAGAAATTCCGCTAGGGAAGATATTTAAATAGAGTAAGATTCAAACACTTACTGTACGATACACTTCAATTCTTTAACAGAATTGAAAGTTGTTTCAAGGTTATGCTGGCACCACTGTAGCATTAGCTACATCATTATCCAGTTTCACCTGTACGTTAGTTTTAAAAGACATTTCTAAGAACTTTAATAGTTGTTGACTTTGGCCGTTTATTGAATCAGGGTTTGATTTATTGCCTGCTATAATCATTTCAATGTTATCTCACTTAAGAGTGATGCACTGCTTAAAAACCGCCATATATAATGCTGAGGTACAACTAATCATGATTAAGAGACTTTGAATTTTACCTTCTTGAATGGGACTGTAAACAGGCCATAACGCCAAGCTATTGATTTGACTAAGCATTGAGTACCGTTGATTTATGAGTGGAATAGGTAGTGACTAAAAAATTAATCCTAATGAAATATAATACTTGAAGAGACCGAAGGATTTTCGCGGATTAAGAAATATGGAGTGTTTCCTTTTTTTTTTTTTTTTTTTTTTTTTTTGGACTACTACGTGTAACCATATTAGTAACAAAAGATGGTCGCATGAATTGTGAAAATCATGTGACCATGATCAAGTTGGCCACCGTGTGTAAACAACCCATAATGACTCCTTCCATTCCCGATAGGTTGGTAAAGAGGATCGAATCTGGGTGCCATTCTATCCACTACGCTGTTATAAAAGCATCAAGCTCGTTTAGTATTTTTTACAATTAGAAGCATAAGGTTGGCCATTCGATAAAGTTGATAGTTTTCTAGAGCAACGGCAAGAAATGGTATCAGAGTTTTGACTAATGATAACACACGACAAATTAGACATCTCCGTTAAGAAAAAAGTCTACACCGAAAATGCTGTCTATCACAAGAAGTACTTTTTATAGAGTAGCAGTCTAGCGAACGTTGCTAATACTTAAACTAACAGGGTCCACTTCTGTTTCTTATTTTCCTTAATGACATTGACGAGAGAGTGCAAGAGAAGTTTCAAAGTTGGCTGATGATTTAGAGGTAGGAAGGGTTGTTAACGATAAGAAATATGCCATTTTTCGTCAAAATGACTTAGATCGGTGGTCTGAAAAATGACAACTGGAGTTTAATGCTTCTGAATGTATGGTTTGCAGCTAGAGAACAGAAATCCAGGAGTTATTTGCAATCTGGGGAGGGTGTAGTGAGAGTTTAAAGTGGCCTAGGACGAAAAAAAAAAAAAAAAGCCTTATGGGTTACGATTGAGAAAGACATGCAATTTTCCACGTAGTGTAAACATGTCAGCAAGACACGTGGTGTCCTGTTTGCGATATATCGGATCTTTGCAAATAGGTACAACGATGTCTTCCTATGTATCAGATGATAATGCGACCGCATTTAGGATTTTGTTTTTGGTTCCAGAGGCAACATGTAAAGGGGGGAAAACTTCTAGAAAGGATTCAGGGAAGGGCAACCAGGTCATTAACGGGTGCTAATCGATTTCCATATGAAGAAGAAGAACTAATTGTAAAATGCGGACTGCAAAGCTTGGCAACTAGACATCTTAGTTGGTGGAACTTAATAGAGCTGTATAAGGCCCTGAGGGAATAAGTAAAATTAACGAGTGAGGTATATTTTCACTGGCGGGTTACAAATGCAAAATTTTGGGGCGTAACAGAAGGCTGGATCTCATGAAGTTTATTTTCGGGCAGTTCAGCGTCTTGTAGATCATTGGAATGAATTGCCTACCATAGTGTGATCGTCAAGGTTGATGGTTTGGTAAAGTTCAAAGCTGAATTGGATAGACACTTTTTGGCGATGAGGAAGGTGATACAATTGTGTGTGTGTGTTCTCGCAGATTCTGAACAAGTCTGCTTCCTTGCGTCGTTTAGCCAAGCATCAAGCCAATAATACGAATATTAAGTATCTATCAGTGTGAAGATATGTAGTAAAATTGTACAGATAGATAATGTGACGATAATATCTGACACAGAAAGAGGGGTTACAGATTTTCTTAGGTAGATTTAAGGAAAGTTGTGAAGAATATAGAATGAAAATAACTTTTGATATGACTAAAGTTGGGATGGTAGGAAAGGATGAAAAGGAAATAAATATAAAATTTATGATAAGATAAATTACGATATAATAAGAGGATAAATACAGATATCTTGGCATCTGCTAACAAGCAAATGAGGCCACCGTAGCCTAGTGGTCAGGCGCGCGAGTGCATAAGTACACGTGCCTTGAGTGACCGGGGTTCAAGCCCGTGACTGCTGAATACGGTGCTGTTTCTTGTATTCTGTCTATCTTGTGAACTCCTCTGACCGTTTGGTCGTCCCGGAGTATAAACAGATAATTTATTTTATTATGGTCTAATTTGCTGATGCGACTTAAATCCTACAACAACCAACCGTAGCATTTTAGGCGCATCAACACAACTTAGGCGATATTGCGCCATATATAATATGTCATTATGTCTGTAAGTTGCTTGTATTCTGTAGTCGGTTCGCTGGACAAAAAACCCGAGTTTCCCGAAGGAAAAAAACATGCTACGGTCGCCTCAGACCAACTTAACTCAACCACGTTGTGAACAAGTCCCATAACTTCCTCGCGTCATTGACGGGATTCGAACTTTCGAACTCTGGTCCTTTCCGCCCGCTGTAGGGAGGACGATGATTATACGAACTATGCTAATACGGGGGGGGGGGGAGGAAATCGAAATATAATAAAGGCTATAAGGATAATAAAGAAAATTGGATTGGATGTGTGCTGAGGGAAGAGAGAGTGTGTTAAGAGTTGTAATTAAAGGGAAAGTGATAGACAAGAGACTGAGAGGAAAAAGAATTGTAATGTTGAATAATTTGATACAGGCTGATGGATGTCGTGGGCTGAAATGTCAGAGGGCTGTGGAGAGGGAGAACTGGTGATGCGATTGAATTCTGGTTGTAATGGACCTGATATGTAGCAGAGAACTTATAATATTGATAGTGGGTTTTTTTTCTTGTTGACATTGTGGCCAGCACTGTCTGGTGAGTATCGTTCTGGTCCTCTCCTTTACATTTATTCAGTGGATTCAGGTTTTAGTTACCTTAACGCTAACGTAAAATGCTGCAGCATTTTCAGAAGTTTGTGATTTTTGTCAGAGCAGTAATTATTTTAAGGCATAAATCAGTCGCAGTAGAGTTTAGATATACTGTCTTTCAGGCCTTTCCTAGATCAGTTTAAACAAGTGGATGTTCCACTTTGAAATGTCTCTACCCCCCAAATACCAAAAGCTTTCACATATACTGCATAAACCAAGCGCATGCTAAACTCATACTTTGTAGTCCACATCAAATAAAATTCAAACATCCCTCTGATAATAATTATTAGCACATCAGCTGCAAGAAATCTTAGCCCAATGTTGATTCTCAGAGATATTAATAAGGCCAAATGATGCAAGGAAGTACTCTTTGTACATCGGCCAAAAAAAAATAAATAACCAACCAATTCCGCTTTGAACTTAGCCAGACTCACTACCTCTACCACGTTGGGAGGCAACTTATTCCAGTTGTAGGGTTTTAGGCGCAATTACCAACTTAGGCTATATTTCGCCGTATATAATATACAGTATCTGTAAATTGCATGTGTACTTGCCCTCGTGGGTAGCACAGTTGGTATAATCACTGTCATCCCCACACCAGGGTGGAAAAGACCTCGAGTTTGAATCCTTCAAAGCGGAAGCAATTTTTATGAGCTTTTTCACAGAGTGGCTTGAGTTAGTCGGTCTCCGGCGAGGTAGCATGTTTTTTCCTCCAGTAAACTCGGAATTTCGTCCTAGAAAGAGCATAGACCACAGTACACACAGCGCTTGGTTGGTTGTTGGTTGGCTGTGATGCGCCTGCCTACAGCCAGCCAGCCAGCCAACCAACCAACCAACCAAGCGTGTGTGTACTGTGGTCTTGTTTTCTGGACGAAAAACTCCGAGTTTACTGGAGGGAAAAAAAACCATGCTACCTCGCCGGAGACCGATTAACTCAGGCATTGTGAAAAAAGCTCATAAAAATTGTTCCGCTATAGACAAGGTTCAAACTGAGGTCTTTTCCCCATGGTGTGGGGATGACAGTGATTCTACCAACTGTGCTACCCACGGGGATCTTATTCCGGTGTTTCGATAATTCTCTGCCAATACGTGAACTGCATGAGGCCCATTCCGTTATTTCGCGAAGTTTTATATTTGAGCCCCCCCCCCCTGATTTCACCGACTCGGGAAAACAGATGCACAGTCTTATACACACTTAGAAATAAGACGGTGCCGAACACTGAGACATGAAGGCCCACACTCGTTATACTGACCAGTTATGATAACCCTTTGTCTTCTATCTTTTAGCCAGGCTGCCACCCAGAATCGAATGGTACCAGTAGTTCCAGTTTATATATCAGAATTCCACGAGTAACGATATCAAAAGCTTTAATAAAGTCAAATGTATAATGTAAAAATCGTTACCTGTATCCAACTGTTTAATGACCTACATCATAGTAATTTACCAGATTGGCCTTGCATGACCTTCCCTTTCGTTAAGACGAAACTATACTGGGATATGTTTGGATGTCATTCTTGTCGTGATGGACCTGAATCGCAGTCCATAACCATAGATCTTCCCTACTACAGAAGTCACACTCCTTTGCGTATAGTTGCCCAACCTTTATAACCTTATCTTTCATAATCAATTCGTAAGTTCATTTAAGCCTTAAATAATTAGTCCCATGTACAGTATTACTATAACACTGTAGCTTTGTCCCCGTAATATATTGATTGGCATGAATAATTGGGAATAAAGACTTCATATTGAGCTATTACGTTTATCTTTCTATACAGGATCTATCCATGATTCTATCCTGAACAAATTAGGAAAAATGCTAGTTGGCTGTACTATTTTATTTTGTCTTTTTTGCGTTGAAATATGTATTAAGTTTTGTAATCCTTTAAAAATCAGAATATCCTTAAATGAACTCCCAGTTTAAATTAGAATTACTGAAACTGTCAAAATATGCAAATCACATTGTTTTACCTTTACGATTTCGTCTGCTCTAGGTCGTAGCCAAAAGACATTAAATTATTGCTGATTGAAGTATAATTCTCTATTCGCAAAAGTCACTCGCACAGGTACATTCTTTTGGTAGGAGGCATACTTTTGCAATATTGTCCAAGGTTTCCTTTTTTGCTTGAGCACACGACTTGCTTTCAACGGAAATTATAGCCATATGATATTTATAAAAATATCGTTGTCCGAGTGTCTTTTGTACGTGAAATACCAGGAGAGATTAAAGGAGAATGAGATATCGATCAGCAAGAGGAGGAACGGTAGAATTATCGTCCGGTCGATAAAAGGGACGTTGAAAAGTATCGGGCTTCGAGCCTACAAATGCAGATTAGATTATCTTACGATGGCGACATAATCGAAATTATTTTATCATTCTAGAAAAATGAAGATTAATCTGAAAGCCAAAAAAAAAAATAAAAAATGATAATAAATAAATAAAATAAAAAAAATTAAGAAAACTTGCGAACTTTGAAATAACCATTGAATTATTCGTGAATGCCTCGTGAGAGTAGAAAATTTATTACCTACTGCACCAAATGAAATTTAACTAGTTTGCATATGGAATAAGTGCAGCTTACATCTAGATATAAACTGCTGTACAGTATTTGTGGATCGATAAGTTGTTTGACCTTGTCTGTATGAGCGTGTTGTGGGAGAAATATGAAACTCCACAGTGTTGCAAGATGTTAATTATTTATTCCGAAACTCGGGTTTTCCTCCAACGTATGTGGAAACGATTCTAGAATATACATAATTCCAAATAGAATATAGAGAGACGCTTCATGGCTTTATTTACCCAGACTAAATCTTAAAAACTCATCGTCTGCAACGGTATAGTGAGTTCTCCACTAATTTTGTAAGTTTTATTTATTTATTTTAGTTTCCCTCAATGACCGTAAAAAATTAACCTCGTAAAAAATTTTACTCGAGATAGAATAAGTCCCAAATAAAATGGAGATGTTAAAATCAGATTTGTAATGCTTTTTCAGGATTTACAGGTAAATACAATTTGTGTATCCTACAGATACACAAATTGTATTTACGCTTACCGAGATGATAAATACATGCATTATATTTCATTTATATTGGATTGCCATTTTTTTTTAGTGTTTACCTTTGTTTTTTATCATGACAGTTTTATTGTGATGTTTGTCAGCCTGAAAATATCTTTGACCCAGATAACACAGCCTAACTTGAAAATATGTTGTCTTTCATTGGCTGAACAGCTGCCAATCAGAGAGTGTCGTTTGTTTGTCATTAGTTTCTACTCATGATGTTGGCATGCAAAAGAAGGCTGTTTTCGTTACTATTAGTTTTAAAATGAAAACACCAGTGCTTGAACCTCGTTTTTTAAACCCAAAAGTTAGGTTACCAAATTTAAATGATTTGTAGTCTTGCTCCTGAATTACAAAGAACAGCGACCGTTAGCTACTATCACAGAAGTGAAATGAATATATTACGTTTATTAACTGTCAGTCTTGCTCTCAATATGAGCAAACTATTCTGCAGGCAACTCTGTTTAATTGGCATATATATATATTATTTTTAGGGACGTTAGCGTATAAGCATAATGAACCCATTGCCTTCCATCTCTGTCCGTTCGCATGTCTTCCATTGGACTGATTTTCATGAAATTTTATATACGAGCCATGCGCCTCCGTAGCCAGGTGGACAGGAGCAGCAGTGCGTAGCACAACGCTTCTTGATTAGACCGGGGTTCGAGCCCGTGACTACCAAATACGGAGGATGCGGAAAGGTCAGGGAATGACCACCGCATATCCCCGGAGCAACATGGCCTTAGTTGCTAATGCTCCTAAACACCGAATAACAAACAAACAACAATATACGAGCCGTTCCAAATTTCATTAAAGTCAGACCAATTGAAATCCGCCAATCATTATTTATATTTTTCATACATGTCGCATAGGCTATCAATATATGTATATTGCAGCAGCTGAAGCACTGTATATTGTGCTTGTTGTTGTGCGCTGGTTGGAGGTATGAATGGACAAGGTGACAGATGTGAAGAAGCGAAATGTTCTGGTTCGCGCATAGAAGTCGTTGCTTTTTTTTTCTCATTTTTGTTATAAATCATGAATTATTAGGCGCTTTAACATTATATGCATAATGCACCTATTGTCTTCAGTCTGTTCTCCAAGTCATCGCAGGGTATATGCCCCTATACTTTGAAGTTGCCAAAAGAGGCCTTTTCCATTGTTTGAAAAAAGGCATACCTACACAGCTAGTTAATCTCCAACTGGACCTGACAAGCGACCACAAACAGCAAAAAAGACGAATCTCAGATCACTTGCAGCGCCTCTGGCAGGAATCCTGGAATGCAACCCACAAAGGAGAAATAACCAAGAAGTTCTTCCCCTCAGTCAGCTTCAACTTTCCCACGCCTCCTTCCTGGTACTCAATGGATTGCAAGCAACATTTTTATTAACAGGACACGGATCATTCCAGCAAAAACTCAACTATATGGGTATCGAACCACATCCCTTTTGCCATTGTGGAGATGAGGAGTCCTGGGCCTACGTTATGTATGAGTGCCCCTCGTATGAAAACCACCGGTTACAACTGTTTACTGTAATCCGAGGAACTCCCCTGAATCAGGAGCAAGATCTACTAAATAATGGAGATGAATATATAGCGTTCACTCCATTTGCCCAGGCTGTCTTCACCACAAGGCATGCCAAGCTCACCACTGCTAAGACATTCCAGAATACTCCTCACTCCCTGCTGACCCCTTCGGGGGTAGGATAATGCAAATCTGTGCTACAGAAACAATACTGCAAACCCTTTATGGGCAGGATTCATGCTGGCACCCAATTTAGGGTACAGGATCACTGCTGGCACTCAACTAGTGCTAGATCAATACACAGGGGCACCTGCTCCTACCTCTACTTCGCTTAAATCCATGGTGGACTGTCTTCACTATTAGTCCAACTTTCTTTCACCCCACAGTCTGATCTCCTCCTCTCTTGTTCCTTGTGAACTGTCTTCAACAATTTTTTTTTTTTTTTTTTTTTTTTTTTTGGTGGCCTCTGTCAGGAAGCTCAAGCGACCCTGGCAGAGGCTAGCCAGAGTATGATGGACAGCCTGGCTCACCTCCCAGTGGTGGTGGCGGGCAACGTAAGGTCCCATTAGGGGCTCTGCGGCCAAGAAGCCAGAGAAACAACATAACCCAACACAATACTATACACATACAACATTTGCACCACGGGAAATACATTTTGTTTCTGTTTTTAGTTTAATTTTTATTTTATTTATTTATTTTATTTTTTTTTTTTCCCTCTCTGGAGTGGGCCCCCCAGAGAAATCTGGCCCACCTTTTGGCAACATCAGGTGGTTCAGAGTCTCGTATCGAGACAGTACGTGCTCCATTGGGACTGGCCCACCTTCCCGTGGACGAGTACCCAGAATCATCTGTCCAGGTGACTGATGCTTCTGGGTAGCCAAGCGGTCAGAACATAACAACAGAACACACACATAATACACACAAACCGACGTCACACACATCTGGCCCATTTGTAGTGATACTGTTCTTCACAGAGATACGAGGCGGAGTTGAACTCACGTTCTAGGAGCCGCCCTTTACAAAAACACATGTCCACATGTCCATGCCACACACACATTTCTGGCATTTACAGAGTCCTGTATACTTCACAAGAGTACAGATGGCGCAGTTGTAGGAGACCACAGGTGGCGCCTTACCTTAAACACTATGCCACTATGTCTTCAGTCTGTCTGTCTGTCTGTAAGAACTCAATTCCTAACGGATGGGGTTTCATAAAATTTTATGTGGCTCGTTTAGAAAAATTTGTCGAGCCATCCCAAATTTCGTTAAAAGCGGTCCTATCGATGATTTATCGAACGATATCCTGAAGGTTTAGGTAGGTCACAATCTCACTGTATAAGGCAATTGCAAGACTGTATTTGGAATACTGTGTCCAAGTATGGAAACCTCATCTGAAAAAGACATTGAGCTTCTTGGAAGGATTCAAAGACGTGTAACTCTCATGGTGAGATCTGCAAAAGGGCGCGTTTCCGTACGAGGAAACACTTCGATTATGTGGTCTACAGAGCTTGGCAACCAGCCCCTTACAGGGGGACCTGATTTAAGATTTATAAGGAGAGAGGTTAGTAAAATAATGAGGGTGTAATTTTCTCTGTTAAAAGAATTCCAGAAATCGGGGCCAAAAATTCAAATTACAGGAGAAGTTTAGACTAAATTTTAGTTCCCCCCCCCTGTCCACATGTAATAACTGTATTCCCAGTGGATGGATTTTCATGAATTCGCTGTTTTAGAGAGATTTGTCCAGCATTCCCAAATTTTATTAAAACTGTACCAATATAAATCCGAAAAATTATTACTTATTTTTTTTAAAAAAAGTTTTTTTTCCCCTCCTTTTTGTCATAAATTACGAATTATTATTTTCTAACCCACCTGAAATGTAACACAATGCATCCACTAACAAATTAATGTACCTAATTTATTTTGAAGTTAAGTCCTTGGTATTTCCGTTATGAAGGATTTTTTTTGTTGAAGTATTAAGTCAGGTATTCTAAAAACCTCCTTAATTAAAAAATCGGAAGTCAGGTATGGCTCCATCGTAGGTGCATTAGTTTTAATTTCTCCTGGAATCTACTTTGGTTCCATCGACAAAAAATTCTAAGAATTGAAGGTTATAGGGGCTGCATTATAATTGATTTTTCACTTTTAGCTTTCGCCGTTCTGACTGTTGATTGAAAATTTCACAAATAAAATTCAAGCGAAACTAATCTGAAATTGTTTTCATGGCAAAACTAAATTGCCCACTACGGTGGCGTAATGAAGGTTCACACCACCTTCAACTCTAAACCGGTCGTAATTTAGAATTCTGATGTAAACGTATTTGGTAACTATTAAAAAGAAAAAAAGTTTCTAAAGAACTTTATTGCTTTTGATTGAACATGATTGCCTTGGTTGCATAATCTATCAGTTGTGCTGGAGAGGCCATAACAATAGAAAACTATCATTGCATGTCACTGAACTCCATAATAGGCTCTCAATTTACTATATACCCGCTGGTAATGAAATTTAACTTACGCTACACTTCAATGCTACATGTGTACATTCCTATATACAGTATCGGTGATAGAATGAATTTTCAGTAATTGATTGCGGCGATTAGATGGAGGAGACACCTGACCTGTTTGAACGTAGAACGATAGTAGAGACATCCCGGAGGACATGCGTCTGTATCGCGTCGAAAAAGCAGTCTAGGCCCTTCGCACGCAATATTATAAAGTGCATACAGGAATGGTCCACAGCCAAGGAAGTAGCAGTCGATATGGTGAAGGACAGTTAGGATGTTATGGGCACAAATTTGAGATTATACCAGCCCAAATTAACATCATTATATAGCCGTGGACCAGTCCATTGGACAGACCCCCAGTAGTTCAAGACTACAGCACCGTCGCCTGCCACATAACAGAAAGAAACGCGTGCAGATTGAATTCCAGTTCCATTTGCGTTTTGGAGATGGCAGAAACATTGTTTTCTCAGTTGCGGTGATTTTTAATATTTATCAGCCCCCAGACTTTTGTGAAAAAAAAAAAAAAAAAAAAAAAAATCGACAATAAAAAATGTACTGAACCCAATTGGAAATTACAGCTACAGACCATGGACCAATGAAGCTTAATGGGCACATCGCAAACTGGTGATGCATGTGCTGTTGTCAGACAAATTTCTAGAACACGTAGACCAACGTTTGGATGAGGGAACCTAATTCAAGAAATCATCACGGACTTGTTATATCCCATTGTTACACTTTTCTCTCGATTTCTTGCTTTGATAGCTACTTCCAATAGACCATGCAGATAAATGTTATTGAATATCATGCTGGAGTAATTCCAGAAGTATAATTATGGACCAACATAATTTCATATTCGTTGGTTCTTAATTCACTGGAACATTCATAAAATTTGGTTTTAAGGGTCATTTGACGTCTGTCCCGTTTTGCCCCTTTTCCAAGAATTGTGAGATACTCTCCGATTAGCATAGCTGAATATATGGGAGAAAAGATACAGTCATCTCTTGAAATCCATGTTGGAATGAATGACTACTGTTTTCTGGAGGCCGCTACCAAACCTGGGAGGGAAAAAAACAAACAAAACTGTATATACAGGGTGTCTCAAAAATATAGATACGAACGTTTAGGGGAGGTAGTTAACATGTAAAGGAATGTGAATCGCTTAGGAATCCATAACCGGAAACGTCACCGTAAGTCGGTAGACGGCGCTGTTCATCAGTTCGCGAGAGGGAAAATTTCAATGTTTTGTTCACGGATGAGGCTTACACTCGGGAAGGCTTATTCAATCAGCACAATGCTCATGTGTGGGCTCACGACAACCCGCACGGTGTGCGCCCCCATGCGGCACAACATCGCTTCGCAATAAATGTGTGGGCAGGTATGGTCGGTGACTGCTTAGTCGGCCCATACCTGTTACCATCCCGCATGAACTCCGCTAAATATCGGATCTTTTTTGAACAAGTTCTACCAGGGTTACTTGACGATGTTCCAGCAAGTGTGAGACGCAACATTTGGTTTCAACATGACGGGGCGCCTGCCCATTATGGAAGGTGTGTTCGTGACCATTTGAACAGGCGTTTTGGGCGTCGATGGATTGGCCGTGGTGGACCCGTTGCCTGGCCCCCATGCTCACCTGATTTATCGAGCCTTGATTTCTTTCTGTGGGGGCCCTCAAATCTATCGTGTATGAATCGCCTGTGGAGACGGAAATGGATCTCGTGGCGAGACTCGTCTGCGCTGCTGCTACTGCCAAAGAAACTCCAGGTGTGTTCGACCGTGTCCGCCAAACCATGCTGCGTCGGTGTCACGCATGCATCGCGTCTCATGGTGAAACCTTCGAGCATCTGTTGTAACATCATGAAATGCATCCATCTCGTACTCCATTGTTAATATTATGTCAAATAAATGTTTGCCACTAATTACTGTCTTGTGTCATTTCTGCTTCTTGTGCCTCTGCTACTACTTTCCCGTGACGTTTCTGGTTATGGGTTCCTATGCGATTTACATTCCTTTAGATCAGGGGTGGGCAACTTTTTTTCGTCAGCGGGCCGAATGAAATTTTCGTATCATGACGCGGGCCGGAATAGATTGAACGATTTAACAAAAAAAAAATCAGAACCTAAAAAATGTTATATTACTTGAATTACCAAATTATTAATGTATTTTTAAAAAAAGTAAATACAGTATTTAAATAGAAGTTGATTATAGATAAGTACAGATAAGAACTACAATTTGGAATAAACATTTTTATTGTTATGATAACAAAGTAAATGCAGAAAAAAAAAGCTTGAATGTGAGGGATTACATTTGGAATGTTCCTGATTTATGATTTCATCAAAACTGGGATTCAATTCACTAGTGGCTATTCGTAGAATTGCTCCTAAATTTTCATCCGTTATTCTTGATCTAATTTTGCTCTTTGTATTTTTCATTAAAGAAAATGTAGTTTCGCATAGGTATGTCGATCCAAAGAATGCCAAATATTTCTGTGCATTATCCAGAATATTTTTAAACATTTCTGGATTTAACGAGGCATAAAAGTCCGTTATTGTTTTTTCAGCAAATTGATTCTTTAATATTAAATTTGTAAATTTATCAGTTCCAACTGGATACAAGGTGGTGCATCATTGACATTAAAATTAAATGGTGGGCTTACTAAAGATAGATCTTTAGAAATTTTCTGAAAATCATCAAATCTTCTTGTAAATTCATTAAAAAAGTCACTTATTATAGCCTCATATTTCTTAAAATCAGCACATTTCAAGTTTTTTTCTCTTTTTTGTAAGATTGGAAAGTGAGTTAACTGTTTATTTTGGAAATGTTGCGAAAATAACTTGAGTTTTCTCGTAAACGATGTGACATTTGTATACATAATAAAAATAAATAGGCCTTTCCCTTGTAATAATAAATTTAATTCATTTTGATGCGAAAACATATCAACGGAGAAGAAAAAGTCGTTCAGCCATTGTTCATCTTTTAATTCACAAAATTCATTCAGCTTGTCCTTAGCATTTAAAAGTTTACAATTTCATCTAACAAATCATGAAATCGTTTTAACACTTTTGCAAGACTAAGTCATCCGTATGGTAAGGAATATCAGTAAAATCACATTCAATTTCTTTCAAAAATGTTATGAATTGCCGGTGGTTTAAAGCTCTTCCACGAATAAAATTAACTACTTTCGTTACAACCGATATAACATGCTTCAGTTTTAAAATTCTTTTGCAAAGGGTTTCTTGATGAATTATACAATGTAAGAAAATTATTTCTTTTCCTGGAATACGCTTTATTTCGTCGCTTATTCTTTTTAATAATCCAATGTTTTTTCCTGTCAAACTAGGACACCCATCGGTTGTGATGTTGACAATTTTGTCCCACTTTATATTATGTTTTTGCAAAGCTTCTTGAAGAGCTATAAAAAATCTTTATACTTACTTTCTTACTTTTACTTTCTGCATAGGATATGCAGAAAGTAATTCCTCCGTAATTTCAAATCTATGATTTATATCTCGAATAAAGATTAAAAGTTGACTCGTGTCGGTAATGTCACATGACTCATCTAACGTCAGTGCATGGTAAGTACAATCTTTTAATTTTAATTGATTGCATAAATTACTTGAAATATTATCAATTCGTCTCACAAGAGTTCTTCGTGACAGAGAAATTTTCACCGGAACAAATTTTCATTTGTTCCGGTGAAAATAGCTTATATTTTACGAAATGTTTTGTTGAAAAATGCCTTCTTAGATTATATTCTTTAAAAACGGAAATAGTTTCGTTACAAACCAAACAAACAGCTTTATCGTCTATATTTGCAATTAAATATTTGAATGTCCAATTATCATTGAAAATGCGGCATTCGGCATCAGTTTTTCTTTTTTTTTAATTGGCTCATTTTATGGGCTATAAATTATATTAAATTAAACATTGTAATAATTAGAAAAGACATAAACTGACTTATAAAATATCTTGCACCAATATTATTTTTTTCAATAAGAAGTCAAACCCAAAGGAACTTCGTTCGATCGATGCTACAATAATAATTAGGAAATAATACTCTGACGCTTCATAGAATCACCTGGTTAACTGTGCACTACTTACTGTCAGGTATGGATTTTCTATATTTATGCATTTACTGAGGGGGCTGGATTCAACATCGTCGCGGGCCGGCTGTTGCCCACCCCTGCTTTAGATGTTACCTACCTCCCCTAAATTACTTACTGTCAGGTATGGATTTTCTATATTTATGCATTTACTGAGGGGGCTGGATTCAACATCGTCGCGGGCCGGCTGTTGCCCACCCCTGCTTTAGATGTTACCTACCTCCCCTAAATTTTTTTGGGACACCCTGTATATATTCCTCCCCCTTGCTTGGTGCCAAATAAATATTAATGCACGGGGATGCCAACTAATTGCATATCCACAAAAACGTCTTGCCGCCCACTCTTTCTCCGTATTTTGTGTGTACAAATGTTCTTGGGAGAAAATGGGCTAGTGAGTGTTTATTACAATAGTACATAGTCAATCAGATGGTTTTGTGCAATCTTTAATTTATGGCTTTAAGTGTAGGTTTCTTGCATTTTACCATGCATTTGAATTCGTTATCGACCATTCGGTGAATTTTTAATCCAGAGGTTGACGCCCACCTTAGTAACCCTTAAAGCCGAAATTCTTCAAGTTTTTAGTCCTGTGTTGACAGTATAGTGGTTATAACTCATTTGGAGAGGTCTGTGTTCGAATCCCTTCATTGGCTGGAGGAATTACCAAAGATCTCTTCAATCGGGGCTGTAGTTAGCCAGTCTCACGCGGAAAGAGTAGGTTGTTGTTGTTGTTATTTGGTTTTTAGGAGCATTAGCAACTAAGGCCATATTGCTCCGGTGCGGTGGTCATTCCCTGACCTTTCCGCATGTTCCGTATTTGGTGGTGACGGGCTCGAACCCCGGTCTAATCAAGAAGCGTGTGCTACGCACTGCTGCTCCTTCCCACCTGGCTACGGAGGCGCCGGTGGAAAGAGTAGGGTCTCCCTTGAGTTATTCAGGGTTTTCATCCTCCATTTTCATGCAAAATGGAAATTGGCCCGTGAATACACTCACTTGTACAACGGATTTTGATTTTCATGGTCAGCTCTTAATTTCATGTATATCCTTCCTTATAAGCCGCTTAAACTACGAGGACTGTTTAAAAAGTAGTAGCGGAGAAGAAACCATGTCTTTTCTAGTAGTGAAATATATAGAATGAATAAAGACACATTGTATCATATCAGTGTTAAAATTAATGTTGTTGTAATAGGGTTTTAGGAGCATCGGCAACTAAGGCCATATTGCTCCGTGTATACTGTCTGTAAATTGGGTGTGTTCTGTGGTCGATTTTCTGTTTGCTGGACGAAAAACCCGAGTTTCCGGGAGAAAAAAACTATGCTGCCCTCGCCTGAGACCAACTAACTCAGCCACATTGTGAAAAAGGCTCAAATTCTTCACGTCATCGATGGGACTCGAACTGAGGTCTTTTCACCGGATGGGGAGGACGACGATTCTATCAAATTTGCTACCCACGAGGGCTTAAAATCAATGTCAAATTGGCATCATGCTAGTGATGTGCCCTTATTACGGTGCTTTCTAATACATTGGCCACCGGCCGTATATATTTTCGCGAGAGTGTTTACAGTATGCAAACAGCCCTATTTTAAGACTTTCTCAAACTGCGTTTAAATTCTTTTAAAACTCCGTGAGCAGTTTCTAAGTATGCCACTTACGAAGTAAACAACTGGCGAATGTTCAGAAACGCATGCGACCTTATTGTGAAAGTAAGACTACTGTGAATTAATTGGTGTGTTCATGCTGTTTGTGTATTCTTTTGTCACCGGGTATGCTCTTCCTCTTCTCTAGCAGAAAGCGATAGTTGTCAGTCAAGTACCGCCTAAAGCGATGACTCCCGCTCCTTATTATTATTATTTTTAACTTTCTTTACGTCTCCTTATTCTTTCTGTATCAAGGACAAAGATAAAAAGTAACCTCTTTATTATTTTCTTTCATTTTGCAAGAATAAAATCGTATGTACTATGAAGAGATAACCGGAGAAGAAAGGACGAACGAAGGACTCGTTTCTTCTTAAAAAAGACTAAAATAATAAACGCTGATATGCAAACAGTGTTCGATCGAAGATGGTGGATCGCAAATGGAAATCTTGCGCCAAAAGAAACGTTGGCTATTGACGTAACGGAGATAGCTGAACCTTAAATGCAATGCAAATTTGTTCGATTAACTTACAAGGCGAACGTGCTTCTTTTTACTTATATAACGTTAATAGGTAGAAAATGCTCTATTCCCACTTGCGTTACCACTTTTGAATTACCTTGGGCCCACAGGCGTTCCGTGAATTCAGCGCTGCGTGTCTTGCATTAATAAAATTATTGCCATTGATACTTCAATTTGTTTTTAATACCAGATAACTCTGTCGTTGTATAATGATTTGGAAGCGCAATTTTTTCGTAGTAAAATCCTTGCTTAATAACTGTCATTTTCTTTTATGGATTAATTTTGGTCCCCCGATATGCCGAGTCGAAACACTCTTATTGCTAGTCATAGGACATGCAGGGTGTTATGGGGAGGGAAAAAAAAAAAAAAAAAAAAAGGTGTTGCACAAAATAAAGGTCCACACGTGTAAAGTGCATTAAGATCATTTCCTGAGATAGTGAACGGTCCTGCTTGTTTTTTGCCGAGATCATTTTAATTAATAGATGGGCAGACTCATATCCTATTAAAGAAAGCTTTAAGAATTGCTTCTCTTGACAAAATTTGGATCCCGACTTTGAGTTTTTTTTTTTTTTTTTTTTTGTCTTGCTGGAATATTAAGTCCTGCTCTACATATCTTTTAACGGTTTTCAGTGCTAAAATTGTCTGACGCTTGTGCTGCCGCCTTATTTTGGAGTATTTCTGCATGTACACTACATCCAAAAAAGTATCCACAGACATATATATATATATATATACACACACACACACACACACGTACTTCCAAAATGACCCTGCTGCCGTTCTCTTCAATGGGTGTCATTTCTTCTATGGCCGACATGACACTTTCCACCAACGAACGATAGACTACAGCGGGTATAGTACTCCGTTCTTCCTGCGGAATAGTGCCCCACTTGAGTTGTCGATGTGCGAAGTGTTGGTCTGACTCTCACCTGATATTCCATAGTGTTCAAATTGAAACTCTGCGCTTGCCATTCCAACTCTTGTACGTTCATGTCCATGAACCATTCCCTAACAGCACTGGAATGGGGAACGGCGGTATGGAATGAACCATTCCCGAACAGCGGTATGGAATGGGGAATTATCCTGTTGAAACAAACATGGGTCTGTAGTTCCAAACCGCTGTCAGATCATAGGGAACATGGAATTGTCAAAGGTTAGCGTTCATGGTTCCTTGCACGACCATCAAAGGTCCTAGGCCATTCCACGAGGAACAGCCACATTATAATTCCACCTCCTTCGAACTTAATTGTTTCCACGATGCACTTTCGAAGCAAGCATCTTCCACACTTTCCCATTTGATTGGAATAAGATGTGGCGAGATTCGTCACGGCACCGAACCTGTTTTCACTCTATGGACCAGTTACTGTGTTCGTTGCACCATGAGGTCGAGATGGCTGATTTCAGTTGGCGATGTTTGGTTTAAGTGCCGTCGCGCTCTTACAAAATTGTCGAGCTCCATACGTAGTGTGTTTGTAAAACCTTAACTCCTACTGACACCTTACAGTCTTGGTTGTTGTATTGCAGGAGTGACTGACAACATTGTTGTACTACCCTTCCGAGTACTCTCCAGTCTCGTGGAGTGGCTTCTGTGGTCTTTCTGTGCGTTGCCGGATGGTGATGGTATCGTTACATTTCCATTTAACGGTAACATCGGTGATGGTCGACTTTGGATTGTGTAGTTATGTCATCAGAAAAAAAAAAAAAATTGCCTGGAAAAATGTTTTTTTTTTTTTTTTTCTCTTGTAGTTGTTGGCGCATCGGCTTCTGTGGCCATAATGTACCTCCCAAGATTTTTGCAGTACTTTGATACAAGCCCGAAACGGGATTCGAACCCGCGACCTTCGGGTTGCCAGGCAGGCACTTTACCCACCTGGCTAGTCCGGTCGGCTGCCTATAAGTAACGACAGACGTGTTGTGGAAGTGCTCTGCTGAAACAATTACACACCGAAGAGCATTGATTTACACTCGTGCGAAAGTTAATAGGATTGTGTTTATCACCTCTCACACAGAGTATTCGTACTGCCAACAATATTCAAGAAGGGGATAAGACTATTCAAGGAAAGCATAAATCTCATTTTCTTTGAGGGCAGATTTTAGCTTATGTAGGCTTCTTCGAGTGGCGGGGGGGGGGGGAACCACTGGCACTTCACCCTCACCGAGTCACTCCAAAGCCATACCGTATAGGTTCAAGTTTTGAGATCCGGCAAATCGCTCCACTCTCTGAATGTCTTCACTCTCTAGAAATTCATTAACCAGCTAAGCCCTATGGGGAAAGTGCGTTATTGGACATAAAATGGAATCGACAACCAATTGCCCCCTGGAACGCCCTCACATAAGACTCTAAGATTTCATCTCTGTACTGTTCAGTAGTGACGTTTCCTTCCTAGAAGACATTGTGCCGAATGTATCCGTTAATGATGATTCTACCCCCTCACCCACCCCCATAACATTATTCATCTACCACCAAAAATGCCTTTTCTCGTACACTTGAGGACTGAATATCGTTCTTAGTGTTCTCTCCAGATGTAACATCATCGAGAATTACTATTCATGCTGAAACTTGACGTATTAGAGAACAGAACTTTACTCCATGTTCTCTACCCAAATTGGGAACTCGTACTCGTTGACTAACAGTCTGCCTTTCGAGATTGGGGTAAAAGAACGAAAATTACAGGTTTACTAGCATTGATTTCCTTTTGTTTCAGCCCCCGAAGTGCTGTGTGTCTTGATATATCACGGCATGCGTTTTTTGGGAACTCCATTGCAGGTTGACGTGCAGACATTTTTTTGTCCACTTACGCTCCTGTAATTGCATGTTCTTTTTGGAATTGTTTCCGTATACTTGGATGATAGTAGACCCTGGCAAGAACCCATTGGTGACAGTCCTGCAGGTGGTATCGCCTTGTCTTGTACCGTCCTGGAAAAGAAAACCTCAATTATGTTCTCTCGCCTAGTAGGAATAAAAGTGGAAAATACCATCTTAGCTTATTGCTCCAAGAAGTCTTATGTTTTTTTTTTTTTTTTTGATTTGGTAGTTGTTGGCGCACCGGCTTCTGTGGCCATATTGCACCTCCCAAGGTTTTTGCAGTACTTTGATCCAAGCCCGAGGCGGGAATCGAACACGCGACCTTTGGGTTGCCGGGCAGGTACTTTACCCACTCGGCTAGCCCGGTCGGCCAGTCTTATGTGAGCTCCAGTTCATGTCCGACAGGCATGCTGCGGGTGTTTTATGCGAATCTTATGTATATTTTCTGATGTAGCACGTAAAAAGTTTTATACAAGTTCACCAGTTTTATACACACACTTTGTTTCAGACAGTAGAAAGCGTGTAACTTCCTTAAATTTTATGAGTGACTGCATTTACAAAGATAAAATAATCAGCATCATGGTTAATGCAGTTCTCTGTATTATAGAAGTGACCCGATAATAAAGGGTCTTAAGGCATACTGTATGAAATTTCCTTCTCCGCTTGCTGATTACATCCTGGCAGTTGGAGAATATCATTTTCTTCCAATCGTTGAAAAAACTGTTTCTTACATCGCCATATACATGCAAGTTAAACTTTGTCTCATCTAGGATTTATCCTATACTCTGTTCTACTGATCTTGAATAAAATCATCCTTTTTTTTTTTTTTTTTTCAATGTCATCAAGACAGCATTTTTCTGGGATGATAATCCTTCATGCCAATACGCGAACACTTTCGTGGTTACACGGCGGACTATTCTTTCAGGATAGATGGACCATGACACTTAATTATTTTGTCAAGCGATGTTGATGCTGCTTTTCAGTTCTTCCTCAGAGCTAATTTTTTTCACAGCGTGATTTTTCTTTGAAAGCGGAAGCCGTTTCATTCCACTACCCGATTTTCTCTTAATACATGTTATGCAATTTAAACAATTTCCTTAAATTGTAGCATAATTAGGTGTCATCTAGTGCTAATTTGTGCCTTCGGGAATAATTTTCTTTATGATGGGCTATTGCGGCATGTTTTATCTGGCGTTCATTGAAATATTTTACCCGTGAATTGTCCATGTTCTGCGAACACAAAGGACGGGAGCAAGAATCATTTAAACTTATATATTGCCCTACAAAAGTATATGGAAACGTCGGTTTCACATTGATATCAACTTCCACTTAACTCAATATCGGGCCGAATCTCCCCCCCCCCTTTTGTGCCACTATGACACACTCCACCCTCCTGAATAGGTTTTTTCATCAATGTACGATGAACTGCAGCGGATATAGCCCAGCATTCCTGCTGCAGAACAATAGCCAGTTTAGCTACCGATGTGGGACGTGTTAGCCCGGTCCCCAGCCGGCATTTCATTTAATCCCGTAGGTGTTACATAGAGTTATAATCGGACACCACGACGGCCATTTAAGCTGTCTTACCACTCGTGCCCGTGAACTATTTTCGAACAGTACCTGCATTATGGCACGGAACATTATCCTGTTGAAACAAACATGGGTGTGTAACAGAGAGCATGCCACATCGTAAGGAACATGGAACCATCCAAAATGTTAAGATAGGAGTCGACATTCATAGTTCCCTGCGAAACCGCCGAAGGGCCGGAGTCATACCATGAGAAATATTGCCACACCATAACCTCACCTCCTAACTTTATCGTTCACAGGGCACTCCGACAACAGACATTCTCCAGGTATCTTCCACATCATCTGACGGGAATAACGAGATTCGTCATTCCACGGAACTGGGTTCCATTTCAGTTACGGGTCATTGCACAATGCAATGCAAGACCGCAGAGTTTGGTTGGTGATGTTTGGCTTATGCCCTGCAGCTCTCTCACGAAAACCAGGTCTATGGAACTCTGTACGCAGTGTTCGTAAAGCACATGACAGTCACCAACCAGCGTATCCTACCTTCCTCATAATACATTCCTTAACTTATCAACCAGTGAGCAAACTCTATCCTTTTATAATGCAGCATAGTTGGAAGATGCTGACGGATCACCTAAAGTGGTCAAAATATTGTAGTCAGAGGATTTACACGGTCAAAACATGAATTATTGTTAAATACAACACTTGAGGGAATCCCTGTTAAAATCTCGCCCCATATCATCCTCAACAATGCCAACGGTGTTATCTCCTAATGAGATCTGTTAAATGTTACAGAGGGGTTGCTCCCGATTTGAAATGGTCAAAATAATTCTGTCTTGAATGGACGATACAGACTAACCAGACGTTCCACCACGCAATATAATACTTCCTTTTTACTAGATCGAACTTATCAGCTTTAAATGTGCTTGGTATCGTAATTATAACATTCATCCTTATATTCCAAGCCATATACGATACTACAAGTGCTAGTTATTCGGACTGTCAAAAAAACTGTTATTTTTAGGCCACCCGAATAATTAAATTCATCTGCCGTGCTGTGTGTCATATGTGTGTTCTGGTCGATTTGTCTGTTTTGCTGGACGAAAAACCCCAGATTCTGGGGGAAAAACCTTGCTACCCACGCCTGAGACCGACTAGCTCATCCACGGAGGGGAAAAAAAGCCCATTAAAATTCCTTTTTTCCACCCGGTGTGGGGAGGATGGATTCGGACTGTCAGAGAACACGTCGAGTAAATACATTATACCTAAGTTAAATGTATTATATACATTTAAATCCCAGAAGTTAAATGTATTATATACATTTAACTTCTGGGATGTTTGTTCATTCGTCTCGCAGTCGCCGCTAGACGAACAATTACTTTCTCTTCGCGAGGGGGAGGCTGAGGATTCCCCACTGGCTGAATATTTTTGGTGTATGGGACACACTTGATCCTAATCAACTTGACGTGGTAGATTATGTCCGTCAGCCGCATCACCACCGTATTCTTCAATTGCAAGTTCAGGTCCTCTTATCGATCCCATTTACGAACATAACCCAGGAGGATCGCATATAGCATCATCGGACGTTGCTCGAATAGTTACCGGTCGCATGATGCGCACATCCAGATCTTGTACTGCTTCATTCAATTACATATTTTTTGTAGCCTTCTTTTGTATTTTCATGGTTGACAAGGAGTTCCTGGGATGTCAAAAGCTACCGTGTTTTTTTCCTGTTTATGTATAATGCTCTCTTGTCTTTACGATGTCCGTTAGTTCGCATGTAACAGCTTCACAGAGTAAAAAAAATGTGTGGAGATCCTAAAGTCTCGAAACTTTATTAGACAGTTGAACAGACAACTTGAGTAGTCGAGACCCGCTGATTTTCGTAAAATCGGACAAATGCTAATAATTTATTGTAATTTTTCCTTGTAGAGGATCGCAGATCCTCTACAAGGAAAAATTACAATTACAAGGAAAGATCTCATTATGGATTTAAAATAAACTTTGTGGGATTTTTTTTTTTTTAAGAGTAGTATAGGCTATTTTTGGAAATTTTAAAGGAATATTATATATTTTATTTTAAGGCAGGAGAATACTCTTACCTGGGGTTTTCTTCAGGAACGGCTGCATCCAACTGCATCCTCACCTGGATGCAGCTTGCAAAGTTGCGTGAATGTTTCCAGAAAGAGGACAAAAATCAGTCACCTTGCAGTCATGCAGTATTTGAGAAAAAACCGACTAACCCCAAAGACAATTCTTGAGGATATGGTTACAACATTGGGGAAGGAGGTCCCCTTCCTGTTTCATAATTAAAAAGGAGGGCAACAGAATTTAAACGAGGGGGGGGAGAGCCTGAAAGATGACTCACGCTGTGGAAGACCTGAACGTCCATCACTCAAGAAGTTGACAGTGTGCATGAACTGGCTTGAGTGATAGACTGCTGACAGTTTGTTACACTACCAGCATCTTGGACATTTTCATCTGAATTGCGCACAACACAATAACAGATGGTCTCGCTATGAAACGAGCATGTGTCCCAAAGTTGTTGGCAGCAGATCAAAAATGCGCAAGAGTTGTCAGGTCAAGTGAACATTTGCATTGTTTCGCAACAAATTTCCTTACAAGGTTTGTGACCATGGATGTGATATGTGATCCATCACTTTCAGCTAGAGACAAAGGACCAATCCACACAGTGGAAACATAGTTCTTCTTCCCACCGAAGAAATCCAAGTCGATTCCTTTTGCTACAATCAGTTTTTTAGGATGCCGATGGAACGCTGCTAATGGATTACTTCATTAAGGCCATACAGCAACAAGGATATATTATGCAGACTTTGTGAGGTGTTTGTGTGAAAACATCGAAGACAAACGCCTCGAAAAACTTAGCAAAGGAGTCGTGTTCTACCAGGACAAGACGCTTGCTCACAAGTCTGTCATTCGCTAGGAATTTGTGTGGACATTTTTCACAACTTGGCTGAGTTGGTCGGTTTCAAGTGAGAGTAGCATGGTTTTTTCTCCCGAAAACTCTAGTTTTATACCAGCAAATAGCAAATCGACCACAGAACACATGCAATTTTTAGACATGTTATATAACGAGCAATGTGGCCTAAGTTGCTCATGTGCCGAAAACTCTACAACAGCCAACCAAGTCTATCATTACCATGGCTGCGCTGCATGAATGCGGCTTTGAAATCTTGGACCCCCCGTATTCGTCAGATCTAGCACCATTGGACTTTCATTTATTTCCTAATTCGAAAAAATACCTGGCTGGCATCCATTTTCCCACCGACATTGCTGCAGTGGATGCATTCCTGGAGGCCCAAGAGAGAACTTTCTTCGCAGCTGGAATCAGCGCATTGCAGCAGCGGTGACAAAAGTGTATTGAGATTCCTAAGGGGACTATGTTGAAAACTAACATGTTCTCAGACTTTTCAAATCAACCCTCCATACTCAGACCGCTAACATTTCAACTTATTTATCGAACTAAAAACGTAGTTGAAATTGAGCGAATTATCGATCTGGGCTAATGCCATATTGTCTTTGAAGCAGCCTCATCTCTCCTGTAAGTGTATCAAGAGATATGTGAAAAACAAAGTAATAATAATATAATTACCTCAACGTAATTAGATTATATGAACGCATATAAGCAGTAGTATCTTTCAGTTCATGTAAAATCGAGCTTAACACGGAATACATTTTTCTACACTTAATGCCAAATATTTGGGATAAGTTCCGCGCAGACCACCTCATGTAATTTATTTTGGAAATTTAATAAATGAAATACGTTTTATATAAATAATAAACATACATATTTAATAAAAATGTGCCAGAATCTTTATAGATTCGTGTTAACCATCGATTATCGCAACGCCATAGCGCTGCAAGTGGTTAAGCGCGAGGGTACAAAAATAGAGTTTGAGCACCCCTTCTTCAAGTCCACGTGATTACATTAAAAAATACGTTGATATTCGTATTCCCTGTCTCTCTGCTCTGTGGTTTACTCGGATTATAAACAGAAAATTTATTTTTTTATTTAAAAAAACACACATCAAACAAGTATTTTTAGGCACATTTGCATTGAAATACGTGTTATATTACAACTATTAACCCAGGTTGTTATAGGATTCTTAGGTGCTACAACAACTTAGGTCGTATTTAATATGTCTGTAAATTGCGTGTGTTCTGTTTCTTGCACGAAAGTTTCCGGGAGGGAAAAAAAAAAAAAAAAACATGCTACCCTTGCACGAAACCTACTGACAGCCATGTTGTGGAGAGGGTCCTAAAAATTTCTGGCGTCATTGACGGTATTCGAAATCAGTCCTTTTCCAGCGGGTGTGGGGAGGACGGTGATTATACCAACTGTTATACCCATAAGAGCTTTAAAAGCTAGGAAGTAGTTAAATTACATTACACAAGTGTTGGCATCATATTGTGGTCTGAAATACGTGTTTCTATGTTTCTTTTCTTAAATCACAGAGCCCGGAATACACGTTGTATTTTAATTTTTATTAAAATCCAGAAAAAAATAAGTAAAATACGTTGCAAAAAGTTGAGTGACTATTATGTTGAGGTATGCACACTGAAGCGACTGTTCTATTGAGGTACATTGAAGAAAAGAAAACAAAACATTCCACGCTCTATTCTGTTTCCTGCCATACGTTTTGTAATATCGTATTGAGTTAAGCCCTTTTAGCAACCTTACGAATCTTTCAGTTCAAGTTATCCTAAGTTGTTAGCATTGATGAAACAAAAACTTAATTTTCGATATAACTTTAGGAGGAGGGAAAGATTTAGCATCAGCGAATTAGGCAAGAATGGGAACTAGCCAACGATCAAGCAATTCAGGAATGTTATCTCCTTTCGAAAATGTGCCCATGCACCATCATGCTGAAACAGAGCACCTGATTTATCCTAGCAGCTGGGACATCATCCCTAACTCTACATTTCGTGACACGTGATACCTTGATTGTTGGTTTGACAAAGATTGGGCCATGCGTTTTCTTTTTGTTAACAGCTTAAAACTCGTTAATTTTAAGACCAGTGTGTCTTTTTCTTGTAAACTGCCTTGTTAGTCCATGCGTTTTTGGGGCCAGCAGAATTTCAACTTAGATAATGCATTAGCCGAGTAATGCTCACAGCGAAACAAACTTGGCGATTGCAACGAGTTGTCTGTTATTGCACTAGCTTTAGACAGATTCTTCGCCGGAAGATTATTTGACCACTTGTTTAAAAGATGCGATATTGCTAATACAACCTGTTCTAGGACTCACTGGTCTTCTTCAAGTAGCTGGTGATCTTCAATCCCAATATGCAGACAAAAAAGTGGTAAAGAATTTCTTCGATGGAAGCTGCCAAGCAGTATATGAAATCCGAGCTTCAAAGTTGTTTTATAGTTAATGCTATATTTTGTAGTTGTTTTATTTTATATTATATTATATTATAATTATATTTTATAGTTCACGGGCGACCTAAAGTCTCGACCTGAAACACTGGTGGGTTTCAGGTCGCCCATGAACAGAGCGCAAAAAATTATTCTTTCTTCGCTCACAACGGAACAAACTGTGCCTTGACGACGTGTTGCACTGGTATTGACTAATTTCAAACGAATGACCTCACTAAAAGGTTAATCTCCTATTTATTAAATAACTACAGATATCCTAAAAGTAAAACTTGAACTAAGGACAAACATAATTGCCTTTACAACGAGATGCGTTGGTATTGCACTACTTTTAAATAATATAACGTAGTTCTTTTAGGCGTATAGAATTATCTATATTATAACTTTGAAGCTGTATCTTTTTTCGTTTTATTAAAATATCTTTAATTTAGATCGACACGTTTGAAATATTCAATTTTTAAGATTTTGGTTATTTAGTCTGCTTTGTGTTCCCAGGCCTAGGCAAAAAGCCCCTTGGCCATAATATTTCTTTTATCTCTTGTGATCTGCTTAACTAGGTGTTCGTAATTTCAGGGGATTAGTGAGCAGCAAGCTTAAAGGCAGAACCAATTACGTTTACATCGTGCTACTTAAATATTCTTGCTGTTATTATAATGCAACATTGGAACATCTAAACTGCTAATATTAGTAAAAAGTACAACTCGTCCTGTTCAGACAACTGATAGCAGCTTCTCTAATTAATTCTGAAGCTTCTCATCCATAGCCTCCTTTGCAATTCATTTTTTTTCCCTATTATAACGAATCATAACATAAAGTTACTTTTTCCTGGTTTTTCAGCCTGCAAGATATGCAGATCGGTCCGTTTATACACACTCATACAGACATAATACATTGGCGCAATATGGGCTAAGATGCTGATGCGTCGTAAAACCAACCAACCGTCAAGTTGCTTTAATGTTTTGATCGCTTCCCTGACATCGAATCGATCTGGACGTGTCACGTGAATTCATCAAACTGTAGCCTGCAGATAAAACGAAACCTTACAGGAAGTTCTGTATCCAATTAAAAGTCGTAAATTTTTTTTTTTTTTTTAATTTTTAGTTATTATATTTAATCACGAAAATCTTTGGGATTATATGTACTGGTATATAGTTCTATCGAGACAATCTTTCGTAGCCAGTTCAACATCTTGATTTTGTTTTTTGTGAAATCAAAAGTATGCAAAAGTTCTAGTAATATATATTTTTTCCCTACCTGCTCTTGACGCTTCGGTGTTAATATTGACTACCCTGCCTTCATAGCAGCACACTTAAATAGTTCATTTGTGTTCATTAAATAGTTCATTCTTTGAAATAGTCCATTTATGGTCTTAAGTAATTTTTTTGGTAGTCATGAAACTTTTGACCTACAGATAATATTGTTTCAGAGATATGCCTCCTTGCGAAGTAATATTAATATTCTTTGTAATAAGTCTTCTATTTCTTCCTTCAGCTAAGTAGTTCGCCCATTTTTTAAACAGAAACCTAGAATGTAGCTGACAGTTAATTTATACAGGAAACTTCGAAAATTTGGCATATATAAATTATAATCCAGAAATATTGGGAAAGTAATCTTGCACTCATATCAACTATTGGATTTGTCTTTAAGAATCCATGCAAAAAAGAGTGACATTTCTTTTGGTTCTATCGCTTATTCAGTAAACTTCGTAACTTACTGTTGTAGATTGCAACTATGTGGCTAGTCATACAGAGCTTGTGTGAGCCGGAATCAGTTTGGCGTCATTTTTAAAACAGGTGAACACTAAGGTAGAAATAGAAAATGCCTAGTGTGAGTATAGCTGGAAAAATGTATGTTTAATTTAATTTACAGTTAATCTCTTTCATAAATAGCGACTTCCAGATAGGCACAGTGAATTTTTACACAACCGAGTTTTTTGCTGCCATTATAACTAGTCAATATAAATCGTTATCAATAAGTCAATATAAATGCACATGAAGTAATAATGGCCGCAAAACGAAACTTAGAACTTTTTTTTTTTTTTATTATGTGGGAGAAAGTGAGCCGGTTAACTTGCAAGAATTACCTCTGATTATACTCTTAAGCTATCTTAAAATATACAGTTTCTTTTCCTTCTAATTTTAAAAATGAATGAAAGATTCCCTTGCGGATTTGTGCACCTCATGACAATCATAACAAACCGAAATTTTTGGTTTGTTATTATTTTATGATTGTCTTCTTTTCTCACACTGAGCAAAACTAGGTAATATTGGGTAACGGCAATCGTTATGATTTATTATAGATCATAGTGAAGTTATTGGTAAGTGAAAATTTAATTACTTATAACAGAAGCACGAAAAGTCATTTATATGGTATGTTAGTTTCTTGTTCCACAGGCAGGATCATTAACGAAACAGTGATTGGGGGTTGATTTACAAAGTTTAAGGCATTCTTTTATACCACAGAGTCGCAATTCCCTAGAAATCTTCTAGAGTATCCCGCAATGGAGTAGAGTTCGTAGCCATTCATAATAAATTGAAACCAGAAAACAGCATCTCAAACGGAGGAAACTAGGCTTGTCATGAACAGTAAGTGGGATCGTTAATGCATTCACGTTTTTTTTTTTTTTTTTTAATGAAACCAGGAAACAGAACTTCTGTTGATTGTAATTTTCAGGAAATACGTATGAAAGAAGGTTGTTCCAGAAAACGGAAGTTAAATGAAGAAGAAGAAAAATTGGTTCTGCGAGTTTGAAGTTGGGCAGTAAAAGGATTCTGACTGGTTTGGAAGAGAGAGCAGGAATTATATAAGCCAATTCAGAAGAACAGTGCCCATGGAAGTATCTATAGAAAAGGCATGCAGCAGAAGCAGAACGTCTATGAGATAGAGAGTAGAGAAACTCTGTCACGGATGAGTCATTAATTAATTAACTGCTATCTTTTGAATGAATCTAGTAGCCTGAGAGAGAGAGGGGTTTGGGGACACCGCCCCAGTGGGAACAGTATTCCATGGTGGGGCGGATTTGCAATTTGTACAGAGTGAACAGCTGTTTGGAAGAAAGAAACGATGAGAGTGAAAGAGAAAACCCAGTTTTAGACGCAGAGGAAGTAACACTTGTAATGTGCTTATGCCAATAAAGATTAGAAGTCACGCTAATCCCCAATAGAGATATATGACCTTTCCTAGAAATCGGAATGTCATCGAAGATAAGCATAGGAGCAGAAGAATCCTTTTTGCGAGATATAAGGCAGGTCCGAGTTTTAGAAGCATTGAAATCAACTAAGTTATCTTTTCCCCACTGGAGAATTACCTAAAGATCAATTTGAAGCTCGATCACAATTATTGGGCGTTTTACGGTGTATTGGCTTACTAGATTATTAGGTTACAAAGTTGTATACATTTACGAAAAGGAATCAAGCATATTAGGATTTATGCATTATAATTTTGCACAATTGCTAGTCTTTCTGCAATTATTTTACTTAAGAGATTATGGATTACACAGTTAACGGTTGAAGCATTAGACATACTTTTGACTTTCCTGTGGACATACCAGCCTACCCACATGTGCACGTCCAGCTAGTAATTAAAGCTGATGCTAGAACTAATTTAGGCATTCTGTTTTTTTTTTTTTTTTTTTTTTTGAAGAGATGTGATTTTTGGAGTTTCCGTGGCCAACGGAGACTATTCTTTTGATGTGAAAACATCTATGGCGGCACTAGAGTAAAATCGATTGGCAACGAAATTTTCTTGTTACAGAAATGACGCAATTGATTGTTAACGAAATTTTTTATGTGAAAACATCTGTGGCGGCACTAGAGTAAAATCGATTGGTAACGATTTTACTCTAGTGATTTACTCTAACTTTGATTCGGGAGAGTAAGCAGCTCGTAGTAACATTATGCAAGGATAAAATGCAGACTTTAATAAAGTCTGCTTTTCAAGATTTTGGTCAACATCAGCCTTCTAAGTAGTGTAAGTGAGTAAGTTTCGATCAAACCGTTCAAAAATTTAAACAGTTTTACAATTGCGATTAGATTTCGAGATAATATTATGCAAGAATAAAAGCAGAATATTATGCAAGAATAAAATGCAAGATTTTGATCAACATGAACCTTCTAAGTAATATAAATAAGTTTTGATCAAATCGTTCAAAAATTTAAACGGTTGTAGTACTGTAGTGCCGCCGAATCCCGGAAAAAATATCCCATTTTCTTGTTATTATTATAATAAGATTATTTAAGTAGGTAAAATTCCAGATCTTGGGTACAAGTCCATATTTCGATTAACGGTTGCTTCTAATATAAACAGTGAAAAAAATCGCAAAATTTGATACCATGATGCGGAAATCAATACAAACTATTGTTTCACTGCAATAGATGTTGGTGCCTATGGACGCGATGGTGATTCAAACATTTTTAAAAATTCAAATGTTGTAAGACACTGCCCTCCTATTAACCTAATGGTTACTTCTAATATTAAATAGTAAAAAAAATCGCAAAATTTGATACTGCTTTCCCCGCCCACTGCCCTCCTAGGCTGTTATGCTTAGGATGTTTACCCCCCCCCCACTTGACGCTGTTTTTAAATCGCGAACTCGTTTACCGATTTTAAAACAGCGGGACAGGGGGGAACACCCTATCTCAGCTAAGCACACACCCCCCTCCTCAACACAAAACAATCAGAAAGAAAACGCCTTCACAATAATCACCCAATCACAGAATTCGACCGTACAATCAATCCCTTCTACGACAACGCACACTGCACGGGGACAAGTGTTACCCAGATAATGGAGTTTAGCCTTAAAAGTATTATTATTATTATTATTATTATTGACATTATTTAAGTATAATAAGGTTACATTATAATACTTAAACAATTTGTATTACTTTGCAAATTTTAATCTGTGATTATTGTCAGCAATGTGTTTAATACACAGGGTACACACGCTACTTCTTTTTTTTTTTTTTTTTTTTAATATAACTTCGTTTTTTAATCAGGGCGCATTTATCAAGAATTGTTCATATATATATATATCTCTCTCTCTCTCTGGTGCTTAAACTGTAAATTCGAAATGGTTGTCCGGGTCAATAGACAAAAGCGAATTTATATAATAAGTTCCTTTTGTTATCAGTCACGAAAAGCAAATAGCTAGCAGACAAATCAATGTTAGAAGAAAACCGAATAAATATGGCATTGTTGTTATTGAGAGATGGAGGAGGTGTAACGCGAGCAGTCCTTTCTATCCTCTTCCTTAACTTTCCCCACTCCTTCCCCCAAAGGAATATCGATTACAGCATAGGCGTCATGTCCTAAAACTTCCTTTATCAATTAATTCTTTCATAAACAATGCAAGGAAGTATTACTTATGTGACTTGGCCTCCGAGATTTAATTTTGTCATAAATATGATTACCAGCCAGCCATCTCATATCACTATATACTATGTAACCAAAGTACTGGTACAAATACTGGTATTCGTACCAGTACTTTTAGTTAGACAGTGTATACCGACTTTTGCAACTCTGTGTGTGTCCACGCAAAACTTAGTTGCAAAATATGGCTTTCATTCAAAAACTTAACACATAATTAGTGCTACCTTTTAGCCAGTATGATTGCTTTAATGCTCCCGGATATACTACTTTCTACCAAATTCCGGTAGGTATCGTCTGAAATTCCTCTTCATGCTACAACCGATTTGCAAAAAGTCCTTTTAGTCACAGGCTCATCAGCTGCTCCTATTCCTCACACAAGTTTTCACTTCGGTTGAGGTTCAACCTGTGGGCTGGCCAGTCCATATTTTCGATTTCAGTGTCCACAAACCAGTCCTGTATGACATGGAGCATATTTATGCTAATACTTCCACAGTCCAGGTAGCGCATAATTGTCCAGAATATCCAGGTAGATCATGGAACTCATAGTTCAAGAACTGTCAAGTTCGGACCAAATAAAACACCCCATACCACCAGACCAGACCGCCTCCACCGAACTTCATGGTCGAGACGATATACGCAGCCACTAAGCGTTCTCCCTACAGTATTCACACCCAAACACGTCCATCAGAACGAAACATTGTATAATGAGATTCAACACTCCATAGCACTTTTTGCCACCACTCTATAGCCCACGAATAACACGGGCTGCAAACGCCGTTTTACAGTGATGACTGTGATATAGTGCTTATGTGCAGCTGCCCAATCATTGAACCGAAGACTCTGCAGCTCCTTACGTTTGTTATTGGGTTTTAGGTGCATGAGTGACTTTTAGGTCGTATTGCGCTATTTTGTATCATGTACAAGGTATGTATATCCACGGGCCGAATTTCATGTTGTGCGGACTAAAAAGTCGGAATAACTCGCCAGGGGACTCAATCGATCTCGGGAAGAGAAAATAAACTACAGCTTCGATTGAAAAGGTCTATAAATTCCTCCTGTCATAGATGAGAAGAGAACTGAACCCAGACCTCTCCAAACGAGTGACATGAGGCGAAACAGCTATACTGTCACGGAGGACAGGTCTCTATGGATGGTTGACGTACTGATGAATGTTCCAGTGGCCTCTTGGATTTTTCTCCATGGTGGTTTCTACAGCGAAATAATGTGAAGCAGAAATTTGCTGTCTTTATGCTTCTTCGAACGCGTTCCATAAGTTTGTGAGGTCTTCCAAACCTTTTCTAATGTGTCATCAACATGTTTTACCATCGAATAACATCCGCCAGAGTGGTTTGAGAGGTTCAGACGAGTCTTAGATGCATGCACAGAAAGGTTTTTGATACGGCATCTAATCCTATCGTATATGGAAAGTCTAAGTTCCGATACCTGGCTTCTACTTACAGTGCCTGTGCAGAAGCAGTACATTTCGTACTGCATCTGCACAGGCAGATCCACAAGATTTACTTTGGAATGTCTGAGCCGAAACGCATGCGTCAGGACTTCTGGCATAGTATACAGTGTTCGTGCAGGGATGTCCAAATACTTTTTGACTACATAGTGTATTAATTTGACCTTATTATCGTCATTAGTTTTGTGTCTTTTCATGTATGAGCAGATGAAGAAATTACATTAGTTAATATGGTAGGATGAAGAACTTCTCAGTTAGGTAGTATGACTTAGTCCTTAAGATTTAAAGACTAATAATAAGCAGAGAACCAGGAAGTAGTTTGGACGTGCTTGGAATTTGAATTCACGTGACGTCACAAAATTCCTTAGAAATATTTGATCTCTGTAGGCTAAACGATCCTGACCCTTTGTAGAAGCCATCCCGGAGTAGAAATAGAAAAACTTATTTGATTGCTTCCCTGGCATTTCCTGCAGAAGAATCAGCTGAGAGCAAAGACGAATGATTTCACGGAACAGTGAAGCTACTTCCTTTCGTTATTTATATTCTGCTGCCCTAGTAGGAGATAACAGGAAGTAGCCATGTGGAATGACTCCATACTCACTGCCTCAAATATTGATAATCTATAAATTCCAAGGATCTGAATTGTTAGGTTGAAATAGTTCATTTAACATTTTGTTATGTCTACATCTACAGATGCCTACAGAACAGTGGCCACTGTTTGTAGTAGAGACTCCTTAGCACACTCTGGTGCTGATTATGTAACGATTAAAAAACCAAATAAAACCAAGTTATTTTCATTTACATTCGCTGTCTCGTGAGGAATTGTAAACTGCATGCTAAAGGTTGCTCTGTAATATTGATTTAACCATCACAAAAGTAGCACAGCTCTGGCTAGTTTGTACTGGAAAGAGAGGTATTATATTACGCTATGTTTAGAATTTGTGTCATCAAACAGTTTTTATTTTTGTTTTGGTTTTATTTTTCTTCTCTTCCAAAAACTACGATGTAGAGTATTTTCGTACGCAAGAATTTTGTCTGATGTCCAAGAGTAATTAAAGTTTGTCAACAATTTGTTAATTTTCTTGCCTTTCAAATGCGTGTATGTTTTAGACCAAATCAGAACGACCGTATTCTTTTTTCCTCAATTCAGTATTCCGTATTCTTTTTTCCTCAACATCAGTTTCCTCAATCTTCAAACATTTTTTACTCTAGTTTGCCAGAGTTGGCTTTTAAAAGAAACCAAAAGTAGAGTTTTAGTTTTATACTGTCATCGTTAATTTCCTGGGATGGTCATGGCTTCTGGACTAGCCAGAGTGTGTCGACGTACGTGATGTCATGCGTTACGGCAGCTTGACATCCTCTTCTAAGTGCCTTGACCTCAAAGGAAGTGCGTCGCTATGCACGGAACAGTCATGCCCTGTATTTCTTTGTTTCTGTTGATATGCGTTCTTAGTGCATCGTGTTCTAGTGCCTGATATAATTTGTTTGCCAATTATAACCCACGGAAGCAGCTTTCTGGTGGCCTGTCACTAATTTAATTTTTGGAACGAAGTTTTGACCTTTAGGTATACAAGGTGAGATCAAAAAGTTCAGGGACTTAATACTTGGAAATGACGAAGGCTTACAGGCTAGTCTGTTGGGTCTCCTTCGAAATGATCTCCATGACACCGTGTACAGCTTCCAACGCTTCTGGAAGTATTCCCGACAGGCTTCTGTTTGAATTGGTAATATTTCCTGTGTCGCGTCCTGAATATATTCCTCAGTCGTTTTAGACATGTGACCTGTCAAGGAGGGAAGCTAAATTCGTCGAGTATGACGGTATTAGGGACTACAGTGATGGAGTTCTTCGCAAAAATTCTTGAATGGAAAGCGCCGAGTGTGCAGAGACATTGTCATGGTGCAAGCGCCTATTTCCCGAAGCTTGCTTTCCCGTCCGTTTTTTCTGAACAGCATTGCATAGTCGGTGTAGAACTGTTTTGTAGTATTTCTGGATCACAAGTTCATAATGAACAATGCCGTGCGAAACAAAAAAATACGATAAAGATGATGTTTACATTTGATTGAGATTGTCTTGATTTTTTTGGGCTTTGGCGAAGACTGAATCTTCCATTGAGAGTAGTAAGCCTTTGTTTCTGGGTTAGAGCTATATACTACGATTCGTCACCAGTAGTGATGAAAGAAGCAAGTGTTGGTCAGTAACAGAACGTTGACGAAAATCCTGATATGTAAGAACTCGCTGCTCTCTCTGTGATCATTAGTGAGGATTCAAGGTACAAGCTTAGCTGAAATGCGTCGCATTCCCAATAGTTAAATCACGAATATGAACGATTGAATCATTCGTTTTTGCAATTGAAGGGACCAGATCGAGGCTCATTTTCGACGAACAAGTGGTCCTCTTTCAATTTTGCGAACCACGGAAGAGTCATTCGAACGACAAACAGCATCCTTCCGAAAGCTGTTTTTAACATTTCGTGGATTTATGATGCGCTTTTCCATAATTTGAAACAAAATTCGCTGCTCAGTAAATCACTCATTTTAAAATGCGACGAAACGCACAAACTACCTATTTAACGTGTGCTAATTAAGATCGGTTGCAGATAAACGGGTGATTCATGCGTTGCTACGTCTATATGACTCACAGGACATGTTGAGACTTGTCGCAACCCGTTAGGTCGCCACAGAGTTACCGAACTTTTTGATCACACCTTATTTTTCGGATATTTGAGCATTATTGGATAAGGAAAAGTCAAACGAACTCCAAATTTTCATCATAGAGTCCCTGGTGAGACATCATCAGCCGTTTTCAGTCCAGTGCAGGATGAAGGCCTCTCCAGCAACTTTCCAGTTCCTTCTGTTTTATGCAGTGGCGATCCATTTACTGCCCACGAACTCTCGAATTTCATCTGTCCATCTTCGTTGTTGTCTTCCTGGTTTTCTTTTAGCTCCTCTTGGGTACCATTCTGTTATTTTTTTTTCTGTTATTTCCTTAGTCCATCTGTCGTCATGTCTTTGAGCTATGTGTCCTGCCCAAGTCCATTTTAGTTCTTTAGTTTTGATAAGAATATCCTTTACTTGTATTTGTTGCATAATCCATGTGTTTCTCTTCTTATCCAACAGTCTGATTCCTAATATAATTCGTTCCATTCTTCGCTGTGTAGCTTTCAGCTTCTCTTCCATTCTTTTGGTGAGTGCTCAAGTTTCACTTCCATAAGTCATGGTAGGGAGTATACATTGGTTCCATTATTTTGTGTTTCAGATAAATTGGGATATTTGTTTGTGACCCAGTATGTGATTATATTCCCTGACTGCTATAATGATGAAGTACTACTTTCAGTGAATATGCCCTCGTAACCAATCAGCAAAAAAAAAAAAAAAAAAATCTACGCTTTTACGAGCACATCAATCTCATGATACGCATACTTTCTTTCTGTAACACCTGGTTACTGACAGTGCCCTCTGAAACTGGCTAGATTCATCCAGGAAGTAGTTCAGGGGGGGGGGGGGTTCTGTTGACATCTGGAAAGAGCATGTGTTAATAGAAGTATTACTGTTTTCCATTTCGATGATTAGTGTTTTATGTTGTTAACATACATTCACATGCGTGGCCAACTGTTGTAGCTGCTTTTACAAGTGTTGGTTTTATTTTCAGTCCATCTACAAGTTTGTCGTATTAATACAAAAAATAAGTTTACACTGGCGCTTTGCCAGAAGAATTACGCCTCATAATTAGGACTCCCCATAATTAGTACCTTTCAGTTCCCTCCCTTACTCCGAAATAGAAAAAAAAAAAATCAGTTTTCCTATATTTTATAAATATTGTTTATTTTCGATATTTGTTATACATATTATTATCAACAAAATGAACAAATATTCAGTCCAAAATAACGCAGAAACACTTATTGTAACATTAAAGAATTCTTTTAATACTGTATTGCGTTCGACACCTATTTCCTGTTTCATTTTTATCATATGCATATTTGCCCTTAAATTTTTTTTTTTTTGGAGTTTTGCGTAATATCTTTGGTTTTCTGAAGTTTTACGTAATATCTTGACATCGGCTGTGTCAAGATATTACGCAACTGTTAATTAACACTTATTCTGTTTATTATGCTGAATTCTTCGTGAAACTAAAGATTCGATCAGTGATGACATTAGAATGTTGAATTGATAGATTGAATATATTAATATAATGAAATTAAAGGATGATCTGTCAGTGATTAAAATGATGAACGTGGGATTTACGCTGTCTTGCTGAACGTAAAGATCGGAATTGTCCGGCTCAAATCGATACGGCTGACAATTCTAGACTCTGTACTCATTGGAATCGATGCTAAGGCTGACGAGTTTGTCATTAATTGAATTTTAATAATGTTTTATTATGATAGTGTATATTTATTATATGCATACACTGATAAAAACATTGTCTACCTTCCTGATAGCATGTTCTTCCGCCTTTCGCCGTGATACCCGCTTACACCAGGCGTGGCATCGATTCACGAGACCGCGACAGGTGCCCTCGGGTATATTGAACCACCTAGACAGAAGGATGTCCCGAGTTCGCAACGGAACGAGGCACTGATGTGCATTTGCGAATGCTGAGTTCCCGCATTGCACTAATGTTCGGTGGCATTGATGTCGGAGGAATTTGGCGACCAGGGGTTGCACGAAATGCTCGGACATGATCCTCGAACTATTCTGCACATTGTGGGGCTTGTGACACGGAGCATTGTCTTGTTGAAAGAGTCCAGTGCTATCTGGATACACGGTCGCTACGTACGGCAAAACTTGATCCGGAACAATGCCGAATTAGAATCTAACAGTGAGGTTGTGTTCACTGGGGATCAAGGAATCCAGACATTTTCACGAAAACATTTCCAGCCATTGTACCACCGCCCCCGTTTCTCTTCGTTCAACCATGCAGTCTGGTTGTAACTGTTCACCTGCTGGCCATCGACGCACCATTCCATCGACATGATGGAGCTGGAATCTTGATGCAGCAGGCAAGGCGACTCTTTTCCAGTCGTCCAGTACCCAGGAAAGGTGCTCCCGTGCCCATTGTACGTGGAGGTGTCTATGACGGTTGGTCAACGTGCTCACATGAACAGGTCGCATACTTCGTAGGCCTGTCCGCAAGTGCGTCTGTTTCCAAGCATAGTATATGCTTAGAAACATTTCTCTGTTCGTCATGTCTGCCGTTAATTGAGGGCTCGTGAGCCGTCTGTTGTTATCCCGGACAGCACATCGTGTCAACCAGTAGTGGTCTCTCATTCTTGCGTGTTGGATGGTTGTGGGTCTCTCTTCGGACTATTTCCGCCATACCTGCGGTTGCTGAGATGCTGGCCCCTGCCTTCTCAGCGCCATATTCAATCCCCGTTCAAATTTCGCGGGTCCTTCCCTTCCCCCATTGCATGGGCTTCGTACTGACGAACTCAATTGCCCGTGTTGTCACTATATGTTTCGCCAGTCGTTGATGTCACTGTGGGATGTGTCTACTCGTGGAGACAGAGGTGGTCATAATGTTGTAGCTCATCAGTGTACATAAATTGTATATTTATTAATTGGACTGATCAAGCGACTGTACATTCATTTATTATTCCGACCTACCAAACATTTATATATTCCTACATTATGCATACAGTATTTATGTAGGCCTAAGGTAGGCCAATAAAATTTGTTTTATTGAGAATTTACGTGAAGAATTCATGTCATAATCCATGAGTTCTTATAAGAAAAGATTCTTCCTGTTCAGTTTCCACTAAGAAAACAAACCGAATGCTAATTTTTACGTCTGGTAGGCGTTGAATCCAAGACAAATTTCTCGTACAAAATCCAAACATGATTTGCACTGCTTACATGATGTTGAAAGTATACAAGTAGGACCCGTTTTACGACATGGTTAGGTTCCGGCAAAACAGGGTCGTAAAATGAAAAGTCGTAAAACAAGACCAAAGTATAATGTAATTGAATGAGATAGGTACCAAAATTCCCAAAATTTTTCCAAGTACGCACTAATATTTCTGTTATTTATAAATAATTAAATATTTTAAACATTTAATGCACATGTTTTATTTATACTTATATATAAAATATTAATAAAATAAAATTTTACTTTGGTCCTGTGGAGTCATCACTTGAGTACGTATTTACTCAAGTGATGACTCCACTACCCGTTTCGTCCACATTAAAAACTAAATCAAGGTGGTAGTTGCCTTCGTCTATTAAGTATTTAAATTCGGAAGGATACTCTTCCACCACTGCAACGTCAGCACTAGCAGCCTCACCAGACACTTTCAAATTGTGAATTTTACAACAGTTTTTAAACTGATGAAACCACCCTTTGCTGACTGTAAATGTTTCAGTGCTACCAGACTCCTCACATATTTCGTCAAATAACGACTTTGCCTTGTCCAGAATTACCACCTGTGTAACAGGAATATTATTTTGGTTCATATCGTCAACCCACAACACTAACAATTTCTCCATTTTTTTCCATTGTCTCACTGCATGAATAAGTTGTTCTGGAGGATGACACACTTGTTATCCCTGTGTGTGCGCGCGCGCGCTTTATTTTATCAACGTTGTTCATAATCGTTGATACAGTAGAAGGTGCTAAACTCAATGCCTTACACACATCCGACCGATGCTCACCAGACTCCATGTGACGATCACATCCATTTTCTCCTTAATTGTTAGTGTTTTACACTCTTTTTTGCTCCTCCCCGGCGGAGAAACTGCCCTACGCTTAGAGCTCATGGTTACACAAAAATTATTATCAATGAGAAATAACATTGTGTAACCCGTTAACAGTTGAGGGAAAATTCACAATGAAACGAACATGGCACACTGAATGTAAACAAAGAACCCTGGGGCTCACATCTGGTGAGTATGGGCGTGGCACACCCAGGGTTCTGAGCTGGATATCATCATTCTTCTTTTTCTTGGTGATTACCTTCTACTTCTCTCTCTCTCTCTCTCTCTCTCTCTCTCTCTCTCTAACTTGGGAATTTTTTTTTTTTTTTTTTTCCTGGTGCAGTATAAGCCTCAGGCTTCCTTGCACCATATGGCTATTAATAATAATAATAATGTCTTGGCTTAGCTATCATTCCGCCCACAATGCACCACGAAAAACAAAAGAAACGCCTAGTGCGTGTTTGGACTTGCAGGTGTTGCTGAGTTGTGATTTGTTTGTTATTTTCAATTTTTTCAGGTAATATTTTGAAACAGTCGTTAATGTGAAAAGTCGTAAAATGGGACCTACCTGTACTTATACAGGGTGTTTCATAAAGGACGCAACCGTATTATAGGAATTTTAACAAATCACACAAAAGGTAAATAAATGTCACATGCTTTTATCTTTACAACGGAAAGAAATTACGCAACCTTTACAACAAGTGTTGGAAATGGTCTCCACTCGCCTGGATGCAGGTTCGTACCCTTTTCATGACATTTGCAGCTACCTTACGTAATGTTTGCAATCTCTTTTTCAATGTTAGCTTTCCTCATACACTTCACCTTTTAATTGTCCCCAAAGAAAAAAAATCTGGAAGAGTAAGATCTAGAGATCTTGGGGCCACAAGTTTTTTTGAGATCAAGCGATCTTCGAAAATTCCTGTAACATTGCCATCGTTTCATTTGCTGTAGGGCAGGTCGCACCATCTTGTTGAAACCAACATTCTCGTTCATTCACCTCCAACAATGCAATAAACTGTTGGATTATGTCACGATAAACTTATCCATCCACAATTTTGTCAAAAAATATAGGCCCTATAACACGGCGGCGCGAGATGGCATACCAAACCCCAGTTTTCAGGGTATGTAATGATCGTTCGTGATTCGCATGTGGGTTTTCACTGCTCCATATTCGGCTGTTCTGACTATTCACATAACCATTCAAGTGGAACCAAGCCTCGTCACTAAAATAAACACGATCCAACACCTCAATTCCATTTTCATCAACAAAACAACGAAACCAACGACAATACCGTACATGGTTTTCATGGTCAGGTCCTTTCAGTTCCTGAACGACACCAATACAGTAAGCGTGCAATTTTAACTTCTTTGTAGCCCTGAAAACAGTAGTTGGTGACAGTCCGGTTTGAGAGGATAACTTCCTAAGAGATTTTCTTGGTGAGCGGCTTAAACGTTCATTCAGATCATCCAGAATGTTCGCAGTTAACTGTGATGGCCAGCCTGGGCTCTTTTTGTCCTCCACATTCCCAGTCTCACGAAATTTCGCAATTATACGCGATATTGTTGACTTGTTGGGGACAAACGACCAAGGAAATTTCATGTGAAACTCGTCTTGCACACGTTTATAAGATTTATACGCGAATTAAGACATCACGAAAGTAAACACATGCTCATTCTTGGAAAACGATATGGCCAACACAACTTACTGGATGCCTGACCGAGTCTAATGCATGTCACGGTCATTCAACTGCTTACCTTGGGTGCAGTGCTGCCACCTACACTTCAGACTTGACATAGCATTTGCCTGCCCGTAAGTTCTACCTTCTTCATTTTAGGGTTGCGTCCTTTATGAAACACCCTGTACTATGCTTCTTTTGTGTACGCTAGAGCGATCGATTAAAAAAAAAAAAAAAAAAAAAAAACACTCTAAGCAAACAAAATAGTAATTGATTTCCTTCCTCCCGTATAGGACAATAAGATTCTGATTTGGCTGTAGCCAGGTGTTTGCAATTTACATGATCGACTCTCCTACTTTCTAAATATGCCAGTACGCAATTTTCTCGAATAGCTGTTTTTACGCATTCATATCTCGCTGCAGTTTAGCAAGGAGAGGGAACCATTTTGCTTGAATTTTGGGTTATTGTATAAATTATAGAAAAATTGGTAGTTTCGCTCTGTGAAGGGGTTGAAAAGAGGGCGAAAAACAAGTTAGTCAGTGCACGCAGTGCTTTGCATTTCTGTCGCGTTAGCAAATAGTAATAATTCATGGTTAATAAAAAATAAAAGAAAGAAACACGTGCAAAAGCGATTACTTTTATGTACAAACCGAAAGCATTTCGTTTCTGCGCATCCGCCGTGTTCCCATTCATTCCTTTAATCGTGCTTCAACTACAGTATACGGTATATGGATAGCTTATGTGATATGTAGGGGGGGGGGGCAGATAATTTATTTCTGGATCTCTGTTGCTGGATTTTAATGAAATTTGGACAAATCGTTCTAAAATAGCCAAATATAAAATTTCATAAAAATCCATCCACTGGGAGCAGCGCTGGCCACAAGCGTGTTCAAACGGTTCTGTCGAACATAGCACAGCGCTCAAACGGTCTAAATAATAATATCATCCGCGTCTTTTCCGCATTTTTATCAACGAGCCTGCCTCCGTGTTAATGTCTGGTTACCCACATTATCGTCACTCCAAGAGTGCTGGCACGAGTCGACTTGAAAATTGCTAGAAGTAGAGCGTATACTTCTTTCTCAATGTGTATGTTTCGTTTGATATCGAACATAAGATGTTATTTAAAAAAAGAACCCCAGGGCCCGCAAGTAATTCTTGAACAGGCCCCACAAATTTTGGGGCCGGCAATGACTGGCGGTCGAGTTATTACATGCAGATAGATAGACAAAATAAAATAATAATTGTTGGATTTCTATTGGACCCATGTTAATGAAATTTGGGATGACTCTACAAATATTTCTGAAAGAGTGAAATGTAAAATATGAAAATCTATCCACTTGGGAGTAGAGTTACTACGTGCGAACAGACAAACAGATATGGTGAAGACATTAGGCGCATATATGATAACGCGCCTGAAAATTGGTTCACTCATGGGAAAGAAATTGAAAGTTTCTTGAACATAAGGATATTCGGACTCATTGAAACGTTCTCGTTGTACCTTTAATTAACCACCTGGCCAAGCTCTCCATGAAAGATATATTGCGTGTATTTGTATGTGTGTTAATTTTGCTATAGAAAAATTACTCTTATGCATATCAACAGTGAGAATTAGTTTTCTCATTTGTTATGTAGAAGAATAATTTGTTCTCGCTTGGTCAGAGTGGAGGCAAGGCCCCAGCGATCGCTTGGGACAACTGATTATGACAGAGATGCAGGAGGGTCAATTATCGACTTAAAATATTTTCAATTCGCAATTGGTCTTCTGTCCTGAAGGCAAATTCCTTTTGTGTCCAACATTAAGTACTTGGGGGTGATACTGGATGATAGGATGAGGTTCCATTTACATGTTGCACATTTGAATGACAAAATAAAGAAGTTTATTTGCTCAGTTGTACGAATTTCAAGAAGAGAATGGGGTCTTAGTAAAAAAAACTATGAGTTTATATTACAAGACGATCTTTTTACCAATTATTGCTTATGCTGCCGATGTATGGATTGCGGATGTGTTCAAGGCCAGAATCCAACGTAAATTAATGTCGTTGCAACGTTCTATGATACTGACTTATTTGTATGCACCACGGACTATGTCTACGGTGGCACTTCAGGTTGCTGGATTGTTACCTCTGGATTTATATGTGGTCTATAGAGGAATGATGTATGCGAAGCGGAAGGGTATTCCTGCACAATATCTAGGGATGTCATTGAATCTTACAGCTACAGTTAAGGAGGAGAAACTTTTGAATTTGGACTGGGTTGGTCGGAATATGGAGAGCACCGTGGAGTTCTTCAGAGGTGGGAGAGATAACCAGGAAGATCATTCCTGTGGCAGATTTTGCCATTACTGAGCCGGTGTCGTCGTGGTTCTGTCCGTCTATGTATACCAGTTTTTTGCTAATAGGTCATGGATCGATCAGAGATAAACTGTATTCTCGAGGGTTGGAGCCGGATCCATGGTGTTCTTGTGGAGCGGCAGAGACTTGGCAGCATATTTTGTTCTCTTGTCCTTATTATAATGCTGAATGGTGTCTTTTGGGAAAACAGATAGCTAATTTTAATGAAGATAACGTACATACATTGGTGCAAGGAGTTAACAACTTTCAGGCCTTACAAGAGTATGCAAATGCTGTGTTCCCTAAAAGATCTATCATACGAAACCTCACGGACATTGAATTGGCCATCTGCAACCAGAATCTTCATTGATTGCATCAGGGCTTGGGAGCTTCAGACCTGGAAGCTTTTGGTCGGGTCTGGGGCTCCTGGGCATGGACCACTTAAGTGGTTTTTTATTTATTTATTTATTATTATTATTTTTTTTTTGTTCGGTTGTTGTTCAGTTCTTGGGTTTGGGCGGCCCAAGGCTGGACAGCTGGCGCTCAACAGTCTAGCACTCTCTCTGTTGAGTGTTTAATTGCGCTTTGGCGCTTCAGCTTTTAAAGATAGAGCCAGATCCGGCTCCACGTGCCAGGGATGGGCATCAGATTGCAGTTGAAGAGTTCACCTGCTTTCTGATGGCAAAGTGACCTGACATAAACAACATACTACACTCACAAACATTTCTCTTATATTTACTTTTATTCTTTTCTATTCAAATTTCTTGTTTATACACTTAACTTAACTTAGATTATGAACTTAACTTAAATTTTTTTTTTTTTTTTACTTTACTTCTCTTTTCAAAAATATGTTTTGTCTTCTTATTATTCTTAGCTATCTTTTTATTTATCAGGTCCACTTTACAGATTTTCTGTTTTAAATGATTTAGGTGGAGATGGGCATTTGCCTGTGAACCACCCTGAACCAGTATACACACGCACACACGTTCTGAGTTACCAGAAAATTAAAAGCTATGATATAATAATAATAATAATTAAATTACGTTTTTTTTTTGTTTTTTTTTTTTTTACTCTGTTTCAAAGAGTATATTCGAATCTCTCCTGGTTTCGCTCACTGCACTTTAAGTTTAATGCCGTTCTTCTTAGAGTCATCATCCTGGCGTGTTCTCTCTGTTCTACTCAGTTAATGTAAGAAAGTCTATTAACTGAAAAAAAAAAGTACTCGAACAGCACTGTCATGTTGCCCTCATGACAGCGCAGGGAAAGAACTCCTATCCAACGTTATCACAGGCCTCTTTCCACACGAATGAAACAGGCTCGTCACGAAAGTAAATTGTAGCCGGAAAGCATTATCTAGAGATCATGATAAAGGTAAAATTCTTGCTTTGCTGATGATTATTTAGTTTCATGAAGACATTTTATGACTTCACGCTAACAAAGTTTGAAATGAGCATGCTTGGTGAATACTGGATCGATGCTGCCTTCACAGGAAATTTTTTGAACTCTTTTTTTTCTGTTTAGGATTGAGGTAGTCGGTTTGCAGTTGCGATAGAGAGGTTTCCTCTTTGCCTTCTTCATATTGTTAGAAATTACGTTTCGATCTTTTAGTTCTCCTGATGATATCAGGAGATTTCTGGTGGTTCTCCTGATGATATCAGGAGAACCACCAGAAATCCAAGTGACAACACCTGAAGCTTTTTTTTTTTGCATATACAGTGTACGCATTTGTGATCATGAATAATGTTATCACTTTTATGAAGTTCCGATCGAATACATAGAAAAAGACGTTTCTGTTATCGCTTTTGTGCCTTACCAGGGTTTACGCATGTGCAGTATACGTTGATTACGTAACGTCTCGATTTGTTCTTGAACTCCGACACGTTGGTGTGTAGATACTGCTGTTGCTGCGTATAGTTCGTATGTTGTTAGTGTGGTTACTCTGTGAAAGAGTGTACTGTTTTATAGTGGACCATTAATCTTTTTGTTATGGACTGTAATGGCGGAAGTTCAGAAGAAACGTAAGGATCTAAACCTTAAAGAAAAATTTGCCATTTTAGAACGCTATGATAAATTACCGAAAATGAGTCAACGTGATGCAGCAGTGCAGTTAAAATTTTCGCAACCCCTTTTGCGTAAACTTTTAAAAAATCGAGACGTTATTCAGAGGGCAGTGAAACAAAATGAAAACTTGAACCGTAAGAGAAATCGTAGTGGAAAAGACGATCAAGTGGAATAATTAGCATTGAAACTTTGGTTTTTTAATGTTCGCGAACAAGATATCCTTGTTGACGGTCCCTTGATGCGGCAGAAAGCAGAAGAACTTGCTAGAAAAATGGGGAAAGGTGATTTTGTTGCGACAGAGGGTTGGTTTTACCATTGGAGAAAACGTTGTTTACAGACGTTTTCCACGCCAAACAGACGCGTGGCGAGCAAAAAGATACTAATTTCTTAGCAGTTGAAAGTTGGATTGAGGAAGAGTGGCCTAAAATTGTTTCCAAATTCTCGCCACGTAATGTGTATACTGCAGACGAAGCCGGATTTTATTATCGTGCCTTGCCTGAACACACTTATGTTCAAAAATAATAATGCAAAAGGTAGTAGAATTTCAAAGGAACGTGTAACAATCTTATGCTGTGCAAGTATGTCTGGTGACAAAGAACAGCTTATGGTTATTGGTAAAAGCAAGAATTCACGGTGCTTTAAAGGCGTGAATAAATTACCAGTTGACTACTACTCAAACTCCAATTCCTGGATGATGGCCTTTATCTTTAACGAGTGGTTAATGAAATGGGATAATAGGCTGGACCACAAGATCGTTCTGCTTATCCACAACTCTTCTGCACACATTGTGTATGCAGTTCGGCTGCAGTATACACATTACGTGGCGAGAATTTGGAAACAATTTTAGGCCACTCTTCCTCAATCCACAAGATCGTTCTGCTTATCGACAACTCTTCTGCCACATTGTGTATACTTCGTTAAAACATATCAAGGTTGTTTTCTTACCTGCTAATGCAAAATCACTGATACAACCTTGCGACCAGAGAATCATCCGAACCTTAAAGGCTTATTACCGTCGAGAAATGCGCACTAGAATCTTGGAAAATATGGAGGACACTCAACAAATGAATGCAAATTATTTGGCCAAAAAAAATTTATATTCTAGATGCCCTACATCTTTTAGCCATGTCATGGAATCGAGTTTTAGCAAACACTATTAAGAATTGTTTTCAGCACGGGGGATTTTCGAAAGAAGCTAAGGAAATTGTAGATATACGACCATCTGACATGACTGTAAGCGACTTTGAAGCTTGGATGGCAATTGATCAAAACATTATTGTTTCTGCTAAGCTTGACAGAGGACGACATCTGTGAGACTGTTACTTCCGCTGAACTGCAACTGATAGAGGAAAAAGATAATACCCATGAAATCGCTAAGCCTCCAACAAATGCTGAAATTCGACAGGCCCTGGAAGTTTTGCGACGCTGAGTACAATACAGATTACTGGATTTCCAAAAACATTATGAATATGAACTTTTTATTAATGAATTTATCAGAAAAGATAATCGACAATCAGCATTAAGATAAATTTTCTAATTCTTGATTTTAATAGTCTCTATTTGTTTTAAATGGTTTGTATGGATTTTCAGAAACATTATGACAGTTTAATTTTTCTGATCACTTTATCCAAGAAATATTGTACGGTCAAATTAAAATATTTTATACTGCTTGATTTTAATGTTTTCTTTTTAAGCATCAATAAACAGCCGTGAATAGCTGTTTTTCTTTTTTGAAGGGTTTTAAGTGTATCAATGACTTAGGCCATATTGGGCCTAAGTCATTGATTGAACCTTCAACTTTCGTATAAGTAAATAATAAATTTTCTGTTTATACTTCGAGACGCCACACGGTCAGAGGAGTTCACAAGATCGAAAGAATACAACAAACAGCACCGTATTTAGCAGTCACGGGCTTTACCCCCAGTCACTCAAAGCACGTGTTCTTGTGTATCCTGTCGCCTGACCCCTCGGCTACGGCCTGACATCATCCATTGAAATGCGATTTACAAGTGTACAAGGGGACCACACGGAATGGACAAACTGCGACAAGGACCGCACCTTGAAACTGAAATGTTACCTAATAGCCAAATGAAGGGATGTATTACGTTGTAATGTAGGAAGTGAAATCATTTCACCTCTTACAAAATCCATTTAAATTTTGAAATACGCATAAAATGAAAAACTTTACTCATATTTCACTTTTTATTCAAAAGTGAAATACTCATTGAAAAAAAAATCATGAAAATCAATCAGTTTTGCTTTTTGATGAACTTCATTGAATGTCCTTTTTTAAGTGGAACATTTTTTTGACGATGCAAGAACGACATAAGTGTATTATGTTGGATGGATATCGATCAGTGGGACTGTCACTAAGGGCCCTGCACTTCGGCCGATGCTAAGAATACCACACTCCTTTAAGGTCAGAAAAACAGTTCATTTTAACCAACATTTGCACATCGTCCGTGGCTTTTAACGCTGAGTGAGCGTGTTGTTGATATTCAATTGTCGCTGTTTCCTGATGCAGCATTTTCTCTCCGAGAAAACTGACCCACTTTGTTTGAAAGGATGCAGAGCGGATGTTTTTCGTTTTGTTTTTTTCTTTCATTTCCAGTGCTTTAAAAAAAGTTTTCATAGTTTAAAATGTTATTCAAAATGTCTTCCTCCGCTTTTATCAACAAAAATAGGACAAACACTAACATATTCACTTAAAAAAAAAAAAAAAAATTTAATAGTTATCTTGATAATTCATGTGCATTACAATTTGCAGTTTTTGCTTATTTAATTTTAGATAAGAATAAAATTCACTAAAGCGGAATGAGTGAATAATATACGACAGGAATTAGATTATTAAACCGGAGTAATGCCTTTTTTTTTTTTTTTTTAATTCGAACGCTATTTAGTGAAGATCTTGTTTGTTTGTTTGTATTTTATTGGCGCATCAGCGACTGAGGCTATAATGCGCCGGTTTTTAGGAGCATTAGCAACTAAGGCCATATTAGAAGATCTTGTACCGCGAGTGTAAATTTTTATGGATGCTACTTCTTTATGGAAATATTTCTCCATGCTTATATCATGTTTGATCAGTCTTAGCGGTTTGTGGCTTTGTGTATTCATGGCAAGGTTTAGATCCGAATCCTTGCCATGCCAGAACTATGCTCTTGCGAAGTCACTGCCGAATTTTAATCGTAATTACGTCATAAAAGCAATCCTATACCCAAAGTATTAGGAGGTCCTTAGGTAAATAAATACAGTATACGGAATTCATGCAGTTCGAATAAAAAATGAGTGGTTGCCTGCTACAAATTCGTGTTTGTGATTTAAGTTGGACATCAGCAGCCATGTTGTAATTTTTATGTTATTTTGTTTTTCAAAATGTTCTGTTGTTTAATGCTACTGCCGAAAGAGGCCTCGACGTACTCAATAAAAATAATCTTTAAGGAGACGCGTGCTTGTTTCCATAGCAACCTTCTCTAGTGATCTCGTTCAGAAAAGTCGATTTTCTTGTTTTCAGTTGGAGATGGAAATGAGTACCGTAGTTTTAAAAGTTCATTCATAGGAAAGCAATTAACATAAATTTTGATCTACTGCATAATTTTTTGAGCAAATTTTCATTAAGGAAGTTTAGCGAGTCTCAATATTTTTGAGATTGCACAAGCATGATAACATTAATTCCCACGGTGGACCATTGACTAATATGCTTTCGAATGTGAAGTCCATTTTAAAATGGTGATTGACTGCTGTATAGGGTAAAGTAAGTTCATTGTTTAGTCCACTGTAATAATGCCGCTGTATTTTTGTCTTAACTCTAAACAACGAGTAAGCCGAAATAAGGTTGTAGCTGCTAAATAGAGGTGAATGCCCCTGACTGTATTACGAAATGTCGACTTACTGATATAGTTACGACCTGAGGAATTTAGATATTACTGCATATCCTGTACTCTACAGTGGAAAAATATGTTTATAAGTTCTACAATAATGGTAATAAATTATTGGGCACCTGACTGCATATGCATCATGAGATTCTTCGCCATCTGTTGCGCATTACAATAATAGGTAATTAATGTATCCTTGAAGATAACCATCAATCGTGAGACATTAATTTTTGTGTTTAATGGAACTGTATATAAATCACCTTGCTGTCTCTGGGGATAAATCAATGAGCCATTTCTTCGTATCCACGGCTTGTATAGGGTTGAATGAAAGTTCGTAGCTCGAGTACTAGAAATAGCTGTTAACCATAAATAGAACTCCAAGGTTTTCAGACGCCCTGAAATCACGGAATTCATTCCTCTAAAAGTGTTTGCATTAAATACTTCCTTGAAATTAGAATTCACGATTAAGAAGTTGTGAATGCGTAGGTGTTTGCATACAAGTATTAATAACCATAACGTCACTAATAAAATTTATACAGTGAGAAAAACCATTTATCTTTTAAAATATTGTATGCTGATAATTTATTATTGATATTTGATTTTTCACGTTGCCTAAAAATTTTCTTTTACAGTGCCGGACCTAAAGGTGATAATCTGTACGAATGGGTGTCTACCATTCTTGGACCGCCAGGATCAGTATATGAAGGGGGAGTGTTCTTTCTAGACATTCACTTCTCACCAGAGTATCCTTTCAAGCCACCAAAAGTAAGCACACCTTATTTCCTTCCCTCTTTTTTTGGCTTGTCTCTCATTTAATTTTCACCATCACCTCTTAAGGTAGAGTTACCATATGTCTGTGCAAAATTTGGCCTCGAACTTGAGAACAAACTTTGCTTTCGCAACGTGTTGCCCTGGTATTGCACTGGATTCAAATATTTGCTTTTACACTAGCCGCAGATTAAACTTTTATAAATGATATTACATCGCCAAAAGATTAATCTGCTATTTAACCATTCTCTCATCTTTTAAATAAATGGCGTAACCTTATTTTTAATGCCATTTCTTGCGGTAGTGCAACTCGTTGTGAATAAAAAGTTTTGTTCGGCTATCAGAATTAATAATTAAACAGAAATTATAGTTATAATATTAATAAATAATTTAAATTAATTGATTTTAATATTAATTAGATTATTAAAGTAAAGTAATTATCAAATTATATGGAATTGGGAGGATGGATTTTTTACTGTTTTCTGGGATATGAATGGTGTCATAGTGGCAAAAGTATTACAGATTTCTGTAGAATTGGCTGAAGCCAATCAGAAGCAAACTGTGCAGATGCTGGTCTAAGAGTTTCTATAGCATGATCATTCGCTATTCCACGTTTCACTATCCATTTAATTCCTTTCTAACTCACTGCCTTTTGATCTGGGACCGTTGAATAGAACTCTTTCCATACTGGCCACGAAGTACAAATTTTGTGTAGTCCAGTAATGGTAGAGCAACGAAAAAAAAAAAAAAAAAAACGCGTATGTACTAGGGCTTGCATAAAACCGAGTTTAACCGAAGTTTACTCTTAAAACCGGTTTTAAAACCGATTTTTTCAGACTTAGGGAAAATAATTAAAAGCTTATAACACAGGTATTTATTTTATCTTGGGTAGATTGTACAAATCGTAATCAAATCTTTTAAACAAAATCTATCACCTCTTATAGTAAAAAAAAATTAAAAAATTAAAATTCTCCAAAAAAGTAACCAGCTTGAGATTATACAAAATTACAAATTGTATTCAAATCCTTTGAATAAAAACTATCTTCTCGTATAGTAAACAAAAAAATAATAAGCCCTATAATAATAATAATAAATAAATAAATAAAAATAATGTGAAAAAAAACAGCTTGGGGAAATTACTTTACTATTTATTGCTCAGCTTCCGAAAATGATCCTTTAAAAAACACAGTATATTAAGCATTTTTCCTGATAGACTTGACCTTATTTTTGTGTTAAAGAGACCAGTGATCGAAAACACTCTCTCAGATTGGACACTTGTTGGTTTAATGGTCAGCAGTGCTCTATAAACTTTCTCCAGCTTTTCACTTCTACAGCTAGTTGCCTCCAAAATTTTAAATTCTTTGCTGATTTCCAATTCACTCGGATATTTTGAAGGCTCTTCAGTTAATCTCTTTATTATACTATTACATACTCTCGCATGAGTGCATCTCCAACATCGGAACTAGACGAGTCTTTGTTTTCTTCTAAAAGAACGGTTCGTTTATTTTCAGTTTCTTCATTCAACGCTAAGACTCCTTCGGAATGTTTTGCAAATAATCTCTGGTAAATCTCTACAGCATGCTTTTTCAAAACTTGCTTACTTGGAAAATCAAAAAGTTCTTGAACCTGAATCTTTTTTCCTAAACTTTTTGGGGTTGTGTACATAGCTCAGCAAAGCCAAAGTTTGGCAATTTCGTCTTGCATTATAACGCTGCAAAAGGCTTTGGTGAAATTTTAAAGCAAATGGGTTTTCTACTGTATCAAGCTTAGCAAGCAGAAATTCTATTGAGGACTCTGCTTTAAGTAAGTCTGTATCTTCTGAGGTTATAGCCTTCAGAATCATTTCATCTGGTCGCAAAATTTCACTTAGCAATTCAAGTGTTTTCCAGTCATCGTCAGACACATCTTCAGTTGACAGTACTGCACATAGAGCATTTGGAATGCAATTTTTCAATTTCAAAACTCTCTCAATCATATAGAATGTGCTATCTCATCTAGTCTTGCAATCTAATATACGTTTATATTCTTTCCCATTAAATTTTGCTTTAACAAAATTTTGTAATACGTCATTTTTGGTAGGCGATTTTCGAAAAAGCTTGCAAATTTTTCTGACTCTGTTAATAGTTTGTGCAATATATTGGCCATTGGATTGAAGAAATAAATGAACTCATCGGTAAAGTCGGTTTGATAAAGCATGCCTTGCTGTCTTTCTTCAACTGCTTCATCATCACTACTTTCTTCATTATTTTCATTTTCTTCATTGTCTTTGGGAGACTCAGAGACTGTGGCACTATAATTGATTGCTTTTTTTCATAAAGTACATATATAACTTACAGATGTATACAATGGGCTATATATTGTTGATGATTAGGCGTAATTTTCTTGCCAAACTTAATCATCATTGCTGCTCCATCGGTGGTGCAGGCAACAATATCCTCATCCAAGTTCAAACCAAATTTCTTCAAGTGTCCATTCACAATTTGCTCAGTTTTTCTGCTATCAAGTGAACCATTAATCTCAATAAGACCTAACGACCAATGATTGTCTTTTGAATGCACATTTATATTCATATACCTTTTATTTTGTATAGACGTATATTCGTCTAGAGTCAATGAATACCGTGCACCCAAAACCAATGAATTTTTGAAATGCTGAATGAGTTCTTCTTTCTTAGTTTTATAATAATTCAGAACCATATTTTTAATTCCATTCACTGAGGCTGGTGGTAATTTATCGTATTTATTTCTCTGAAGGTGAAGGCTTGATTGTATAAACTCACTCTTGGCAATTGAATTAAAAGAAAATCCATCTAAAGCAGCTAATTTTGAAATCTCTTCTTCCATAGATTTTTTAACGATAAAGTTTGCTAATGTTCTTACCATTTTTACGGGAGGTTCACTGTTATCTTGTTTAATGTCAATGTGATGCATTTTCTTTAAATGCAACATCAAAGATGATGTAGATCCTCCAGACGACTTCATTATCTTCTGAAATTTCGAACATTGTGTTTCATCTTTGCTTTTTCGAGCAAAATAATTCCATACATTTGATTTCATCTTAGACATATTTAGAGTAATAAATATTAATTAGTAGGAATTTATATCACCGACAATTTTAAATAAAAATATTGAAGATAACAAAGGCACAATACTATGCGTCACTCCCGCAAGCACTGAATGAAGAGTCTAAACGAGGCAAGTTTCAAAATTTTCACGAAAGAAATTATTTATTTACTCGCAATTTTTTTTTTCCCAATTAAATCTATTGTATTTTCAAAATTACATAAAAGCTAAATTTGGTGAAGCTGCTTTTTGGAGAACATTTGATCGCAAATTTAATAGGAATAAAGGAGCCAAAAACTTTCTACAATTGAAAGTTGATGCAATATTCAGCGAATCTGTTTCTAGTGGGTAACCATCAATAAGGCGCGTACCATAACTTGCCTGGCGAACAAGGTAGATGGAACGGAGAAATGTTGAGCATTTTCTTTTACGCTATCGCTCCGACTCACTCAGTCGTAAATGAGTACACCTGCATCGTGCCATGATACAGGTGGGAAGATAAAAGGTATTCCATCCTAGATTTGGGCCACTTGCCCATGAGATTCGTTCCCAAACATAAAATAAAATAAAATAAAAAACATGTTTAAAACATAAAGCAGTTGAACGATCCAGACAAACGAACAAACAAAAGAAAATGTGCGTAACAAAAAACTATATTCGAGAGCTAACTAAGAAAATATTCGAATCCGGTTTTAGAAGCTCGGTTTCGGTTTTAACAACTCAATATGAAAACCGATTTAACCGGTTTTATAAAACCGGTTTGCAAGCCCTAGTATGTACCCTGTACACACGAAAGATGTTTTATTTTATTTGAAAACATCTTTGGCAAAATTCAAAACCGTTTAAAATCGAACAGCTAGAACCGAAGTTATGAACGATGTAACGTTTTATGATCACGTCCGCTACTCTACTTACTCTACCAAATCAACTTTAGTGACTGAGTTAGCGTAATTTAGAAAGTGACGTCATTTTTGTCTCGCATTTTTGCTACCAATCGGTTTTACTTTAAGTCCGAAATATTTAGTATGAACAATGTAACGATTTATGCTCACGCCCCCTACTTACTCTACCAAATGAACGTTCGTGACCGAGTTAGCCTCATTAGCGTAATTTAGAAAGTAACGTAATTTTAAGTCATTTCCGTCTCGCATTTACCAATCGGTTTTACTTCAGTCCGAAAAAATTTAGCAGGTGTCGCCAGATGTTTTCACATAAAAGGAAAAAAAAAAAGGGTAATGAAATTGGCAAATCTTGCCATAACATGTATTGGTGAATACATGTATTTGGAAGAGACCTATTAGAAATGGGATGACAGTAGACACTCCCTGAATACGCCCTACCACTCAATAACATGCCCCGGATTCATGCGTGCTTAGTTTTTAACCGCGAATAGAGAAATATTTTGAATATTCATTGTTCTCTAACATGTAACCAACTACTGCAGTAACATTTAAAGATAAATTCAATGGGATTGTTTAAACTAATGGATAAAACTGGTAGAAACCGAAAGGTGTATTTTAAAAAGGATCACGATTGCTGTGTTATTCATTGCAAGTATAATATTTAAATAAAACATACCGTCACTTAGTAACCCCTTCGTGATTTTACTTAACAGAAGTCGCATAAATAAGTAGCTGTGAATCGTGTCTTGCATATTAGTAGTGGTATTGCTAACAAGACACGCATTGAATTCATTATTTTCTTTTACTGTCATTTTTAGAAAGTTGTTGCCGCAGAATACAATTTCGAAGTTTCATCATCGGATGGCTTTGGCGTTTAGTAAACTTTTTATCGAAAGAGACATCTCCGGGTTTGATTCGAGATTTCTCATAATCTGCTTTCAATGCCTCTCGCCATATTGAAAGAACTGATGCGAGTTTTGGAGTATTGCGAGTCTGAAAAAGCAGATTATGAGAAATCTCGAGATCAGAGGTCAAGTGAAAATAAGATTTTGACCATATAAATTGACACGATAACACGGGTGTAAATTTGGGGATCGGTATTAATGCATCTACTGAACAATAAGACATGTTGGCGGCTGCCCTATAGGGAAGTATGTTTTGCATCAGAGACAATACGGCGTTCACAGTGACGGCTGCGCCCAAGCTTTATTACAACTGAGAGCATTTCTACTGGAGAAATTCACCCATGTATGGAAATAGTGTAAGTTGATAACTGTCTGTGACGTACATTTCAAGACATTGTAGAAACTATCCAGAAACTGTGTTGGGAATTGATCCAGCATCCTACATGCAGACAAACTTATCTGTTACCTAGAAATTTTCATGTTTAGAAAAATTACCCCATTCTGCTCGGAGACGGCGAAGCGAATGAAGTCTATAAGATGTATAACACCATTGTGTATAGCTCAATCAAAAGAGCGAAAAGACTTGGATACAGGCCATTAAAAAAAAATCTGGGATACGGATGGTATAAATACTAAACTGTGGTAATTTTTTTTCTTTTGTGTTTTTTTTTTGAAATATAGAATAACAGTTATTGATTAAAAAAATTTGTCAAATCTCATTTTTATTTAATTCGCTTTCGTAAGTATTTTAAAATAATTTTGAGTGATATTCGTTGGAGAAGACTACCGGACAAAGATTGTTTTTTTTCCCCCCAAATTATTATATGTGAGAATAAAATAATGACGCATATTTCAATTAAATATTAATTACTGTACTTACATACATTATTGTTCTTAACATCAGACGAGGTGCGGGTACTCTAAAGCATGGGCCCTTGTTTGGGCGATTGTCTCGATCGCCCGATGTAAAATCCCACCCTTGTCCATAATGTACTTTTCCATTTTTGAACTGTTAGTCCTCTGTCTGACTAGCTTTTACCTAGATTATTAGATTGATTGATTCTAATCAAAATTAAGTTTTATAAGAAATTTTGAAACAAAATCAGAGTAATCATTCGTAATTCCACTTGTCCTGTTCGCCAACGTCTCATGTTCAATCCGGCTTGACTGCTAAATACGATGACGTTCTTGTATTCACTCTGTCATGTTTGTGAACTATCCTGGCCTTATATGGTTTTCCTGGAGTACAAATAGAAATTTATTTATAGTACAGTATTTGGATATGATACCATTAGAGAAAGAGCGTTTGGTCTTTTTAAATAAAAAGAAAGAAAGAAAGAAATGAGAACGTGTAGTTTGTTTGCCGTAATTCAATATCAAAGCAACTCTTAATGAAGCTGGACAGTGTTGTCTAAGTATATTTATGACGTTATTCTGGAATTGGGCAGTGGTTCTTCCCCAAGTTGCAGGATTTTGAGAGATTTCACTTGTGTACTTTTTAAAAAAAAATAATAAAATTACTTTTTTTATAAGGTCTGTCAGTTTATTATTATTATGACTGATTCCTCCGAAAAACATCGAGTGGTTCCGAACTGATACTTGGGAGTTATAATTCTAAGTTCTAAGCTGAAATGGAATCACGTATCTGCCTTAATCAGCTTACTGCATCCCTGCTAGTACAAGGTCTACCACTTGGAAACTGTACCGAGAAAATTCATGCGACCATTATACTTGTCACCGCATCAGTCAAACCTAAGGAATCATATTCTTGTCCCAGATTTACGTGCATGACAATGCTGAAGACAGTTTCGTATAAAATACCAAGAGTCATTTACCTTCGAAAGTTATTCTCAGCTTGTCCAGAGCGATTACTTCAACCTAGATATGCTACCCTTGTGTCGGTTTTATCTATACCCGCCTGTACTCTTTGTCCATCGCAAAAAAAAAAAAAAAAAAAAAAACAACCAACAACACTAGCCTGGGAACCTGCCCTCCTATGGAAAGAAGGCAGGCGGAAGAAGGTCACGTCCAAGTTCCTTTCTGTTATAAGACGCATGTTAAATGCCAAGTGTTTATTATGGTATTAAAGTTACTTAACAAATACTTAGAAAGTATGGGATGTTTAGCAAAAGACTATTGTTAATGTTTTAATTTCATTATTTTAAGCAAAAGAAGTTGAACATGCCAAAAAAGCAGACAGTTCATTGAATTTTGGTTTAAATTTTCATAAACACTATAAAAAAAGTTAAAAAATATTGATGAAAAAAAAAATGGAGAAATGGTTTACAGGTTCGACTTATAGTGTTCTTTTGGGGCCAGTCCATCCGAAAGCACTATTTATTTTTTTTACGTCGACAGGCGGAAGCAGACTGAATAACCAGCAATCGAGCATCGTTCATTAGTAAAATTTTTGATCAAAGCGTGCAGAACGCTAAAGAAATCCATGAATGAAAGAAAGACTCGAGTGCTGGGGAAGTATTACCCATTTATGTTACTGTTACAATGTGGTCGGCAGAGTTCAAAAGAGGACTGGAGTCAGTTGAGGATGATCCATGGTCTGAATCAATCAGTTGCCATCGTTGAAGGAAAAAAAAAGTTTAAATGACAGAAGAATTAAAGTATCTGAACTTGAAAAAGTGCTTAACAAAGGGATGCCCAGAAAGCGTTTCATTCATGACAAATTAATTCTTGTTATTCATCCAGTTTGGTGACTGGTGATGAAGCTTGGCTACATATTTATGATCTTGAATACAAATTACAAAGCATGCAGCGAAAGCATAAGAGATCTCCAACCCTGAAAATGTTTAGAACTTAACCGATCAGCTGAAGAATTTTTTTAATTTAATTTTATTATTTTAAGGATTTAAACTTTTCGTAAATTAAATACAATAAGGGTATTGAACTTCAGTGTGAATACATATGGTGGGGAAAAATATATAGAATTTTGTACCTGTATTGTTATACTCCGTTCTCAGAACTTTTTGACCACCCCTCGTATTTGGGAGGAGAAGAAAGTGTGGGGTATGCCAGAAAGAGAAATATAAATTATAATTGCTCAAGCAGTCTCCTTCTCTTGAAGTGTAGTTCTCCATCAGCCGAACCGTTTTAAGGGTAAACTTGATGATTATTTTATTTATTTATTATTATTTTTTGTAGATTCTCCAAAAAATTGTGATATAAAATAGCAGAACACCATACAGGCAAAGCAAATTCTAATTTAGAATTTGTGCCTTTAACAAAATGAAGATTACCTACTTTGGCATGCGCGATATTCGAATTAGAGAAGAATTCTGGTAACAGCTCTCCTCTTGTACGACGTCAGACGCTTCTTGCCACCTGACTGACCCGTACGTTCATTTTGACTCATCATCGCATTGTTAGTATAAAAAAAAAAAAAAAAAAATCGTTGGTGGTTGACAGGCACAAGGCCAGCATTGCGAGATCTCGTCTAACAGCTGTGCAGCTTTCTTTCACAACAGCTGCGTCTTCCGATTCCACTTCAGAAGCGTTCACTATAGTCGTGAGTCTCGAAGACAGCCGCTCTTTAGAATCTTGTCTTGCATATTTTAGACCCACGAACCTTGTTTCCTTTAGCGCTATCAGTATATCTTCTCAGCAAACTTGTCAGTGTAGAATGATAATTAGGATTGATTCAATCCGCCTTGCTTTTTGCATATAAAAAATACCGTTTAATGTCGTCCATTCTGAAAAGGTCAACGTTAATAGCTGCACTTACCACACGTCGTTAGTAATTAAAAAAGAAAAAGAAACGCCTTGGGTGGGATTATTTTATTCAATAAAAAAAAAAAAAGCCCTTGTCATCCTAAGAAGCGGTCGGATCAAATTCAAATTTGGATTCTACATGCTTCAAAGGATACAGAAAACGATTAGTTTCGCAGAACTGGGAAATTCAGTTCCAAAATTCACAACCAGAGGAGCAAAGAGAGGTTTCTGTCTTTGTACTTCTTGATATATGGACGCTGCCGCATGCATAACTACAGTGATCTGCATACATCTATTCTTTGTCCTCCGTGACGGTATACTGATATCGCCAGTTTTCACTTGTTAGAGTGGAGTTTAGGTTTGAATCCTGTCAGAGACTGGAGGATTAAAGCCCCTTCAATCTGGGCTGTAATTAGCCTATCTCAGGTGAAGGAAGTTGGTTTTCACCCCCGCAACATGCAAATCTGTCCTTGGATATATAAAAATTAAAATTTCTGTTTATACTCCGGCACGACAACCAGGTCAGTAGAGTTTACAATAAATCGTCAATACAAATATTTATCATATTTAGTACCCAGGCTTGAGTGGACCGGGGTTCAAGCCCGGTCCACTCAAGGGACGCGTGCTATGCTCTCTCGCTCATGACCACTCGACTACGTTAGGCCAATTGTATAGTCAGAATCTGACTACCATAAGTGGTGTTTTTAATTTCAAGAGATATAGTTTGCATCAGCGATAACTTTTTACAAATGCATATCAACCATCTTTTCTTGTTGTAAATCTATTCCTCAAAATGCAAATCGTTTATTCCACCGTGGTGTGTTCTGGAACAGCCCCCCCCCCCACTCCTTCTGCATCTATTGTGATACCCAAATTCCAGATTTAATGCAATCCTCTCGTTTTTTACATCGACAGAGTTCTCAGAATATGGAAACTTGGTTGGGCTGACGTTTTAAAAACCGTAAATCTTCATATACCTGTCATTCTCATTTTCTGAAAAATACTGGATAATGCTGCAAACAGCATGCTTCTCCAAAAAATCTATGAAAAGACAGAAAAGAGGTATAAAGAAATCAATAATTTTATAATATTGCCAGGGGGGGTATTTCAACGGAAAAGCTGAAGTTAAATAAAGTTGGGACCCATTATCAGATGTTCGTTGAAGGGGATCATTCTGCTCCTTATGAAGATCGACTCCAAGTAGTCGATCCAAAGGCCAGGGCTTATATTCCATCGAGCCTAGAGAAAAATATAGCTGTCCTGATGGCTCAGGACAGCTGTAAAATTTAAAAAGATATTAGCAACTTAGAATGAACCATGGATAACGGTATTTGCCTGTAAGTTGGGCATAAACCGAAGCCCTAGCGCAGTTCTTCAGATGTCTCATCCTAAAAATTACAAGAAAAATATTATAATTATATATATAAAAAAAACCCACAAAAATTAAAATTTTTTTATGTAATTTTGAATTATTATATGATTTTCTCTTATATGTCGCAAATCTTTTTCTGTTATTGGTTGGATATCGTGAAAAGTGTGATCAGAGCCTAGATTAGACAGGAATATGGCGTCCTTTATATATATATATATTTTTTTTTTTTTTTTTTTTTTTGATACAAAAAGTAAAATTACTCTTTGTTAACGAAGAAACCCGTCCTTTCCTCCCCCCCCCCTTTTTTTTTTTACTGTAAACTTATAGTTTATTTCAAAGTACTCGGGATCAAGAATAATTTTGAAATTAAACTTAGCTGATATGAATGTTAGAATACTTTAGAAAACCAATTGTGTCTAAAGCCGGATATTATCAGTTTTATTAAAAATGTCTGCCGGACAGAGATGGAGAGATGAAAGCAGGAGTTGTCCTTTTGTGGACGCCTATACTTTGCCAAATAGCAGGTGCGTCATATCTACTGCACCACGGCCTCAGAATTTTCAGTTCAACTAACCATAAAGCATTATCTCACTCTTTCCTGTCAAGGACATAGCTACTATAGTAATTGGGCAGTAAGTTCTATCAAGCATGCACTGAGATTTTTTTTTTTTTTTTTTAAGAAATTGTGGATGTGTCCTGCAGAATTTCATGCAGTGATATTATTTTGTTGTTCATCCGCTTCGTGAATCATTTTACGAGTATTTTGCATTTACTACCGTTGAAATGATAATTGAGTAGCATATTAACCATAAATTGGAAGGAACACAGCTTCGACAGTTATCCTTATAAAGCAAGATGCTCCAAGCAAAGAACACATCTGGAAATGAATTTATTGTAGTAGAAGTGGATACGATGAAATCGGACATAATAGAAAAACGATGGTAGATTCATTCGCTTGATTGCACCAGTTTTGAAAGTCGACTTCTAATTACAACCATAAACATCGTCTCTGTTTCTCTGACTGCTAGTTCGAGTACTGTACAGTACCGGTTTTCTTTCCTTCCGTTAGGTTTCTCTGACTTGTGAGTTGAGCATGCGTAAATAATGTTAACGATCGTCATGCGGAGAACGTTGGGACAGGCCCCGAGATAATCTAGACACATTACTATTTTCGTTTCGTTGCGAAATATTTAACGAGGTAGAAAAATATTATCATCAAATTAGAAGGCATTTATTTTTAGATTGATTTGTGTATTTATTATGCTGTTCCAGCTGAATTTAATTCTTTTAAGTATGACTTTTATATTAGCTTAATAACAAGAAAATTTTGGAGTCATTAAAAAGAGTTTCAAGTAATGCTTTCGGCTATTGATCGTTCGTTCTTTTGTTTGTATTGTGTTCCAAAATACACTGTGCATTTCAAATAAGTCTGTATTATTTTAATTTGTATTAATTTGAATGACTTGCTGCGAAATTTTTAATGATAACTATGATTTTTCAGTAAATTATTGTTATCTGGGGAAATGTGAACTTATTATTATGGCGTAGTGTACACCAATAGACTGCGTCATAAGGCCCCAAGATATTGTTGTATCGTCCTCTCCTCCATGTAGTATGAAGTTCCAGTATAGCATCATCTAGAGGAGGCTGCTTTATGACGCTTAATCAGATAGCGAATAATCGTAACTATTGCTACTCTTCCAGCTGGTTATTGAGTGTGATACTACGAGGGCTGTTTGTAAAGAAAGGTGATCCGGCGAAAAGAAATATGATCCTCTGTAAAGTAAGATTATCCGGCGAAAAGACATTTTATTACAGAACAATAAAACGATGAAGAGTTCACAGCTAATCGGTTTTGATAAGAATACAACAATTAACTGTATTTAGCAGTCACGTGAGCTTGAACCACGGTCAGCTGAAAATGCTTATGCTACTTTATTGTCACGTTGACCACCCCGTACGTCAGGCTCCATTAGTACACTGCTTTCTGACTTAAAGAACTTGTTACACCTTGTCTCGATCACTGTCGTAAAATTCGAGATTTCCATTCCAACCAGATTTTAATGCACCTTTTAACTTCATCGTTACCGTCATGTCGGCTTTGTGTTATGTTTTTCAAAACTTTGAACACGTTGAAGGTAGAAAGGGGCAAGGTTGAAACTTTCTAGTGGATAGGCAAGCACCTTTATCCATAATGCTGTAACCACTGTCGTCTGGGTGGATTATTCGACATTGTTTAAAGTGACTACTCCGAAAGAAGATTTATTTTTTTTGGACAAAGCTGTTGGACCATATGCATCTTGCAGTTTCTGATTATTTTTTGTGGACGTACGTTAGTCCCTTTGGCATTGCAGAAATATAATAACTGTGCACACTTGATTTGTTCACTTTTAAAATAGGACAGCCATTTTGATTTGGCAACCGATGTCATCAAAGGGGAACAGCATCCTGTAACAAGAAGAATAGAAATGCTACATATGTACTCTTTATTCAGGGTTTCTCTTCCAAAGAAGACCTTACCTTACTTTTCAAACAGCATGTAACCGATCTTTGCTCTTAACCAGTCCACGTAACAATTATTGCTTGTTTCGATATATTACTTTTATTATTCACATTTAAAAACATAAAGAATTAAAATAAATTAAATTTAAAAAAATCTCGTAGCCTTAGTTTGGCCATATATTTTTGGCAGTATATAATTTTTATTTTTTATTTATTTATTTCCTTCATAGGTATTTTATTTCTCGTTACAACCTACAGAAATTCAAGGCCAGTGTCAGCAAGTTTGTTCTGGCTTTCCAACTCTGAAAATACCAAGGAGTACTCTATGGCCCATCAACCTGTTTGAGGTCCGATAAAAATAACACTTGATTATGTCACGTTCTTTTAATGATGATTGCCGGAACTGTGACAAATATAATTCGCGATACTTGATATTTGAAAAATTATTATTTTTGTTTAGGTGCCCGTTAAGTGAAAATTCTTTTTACAATAATCATGTGGTTAAAGATTGAAGGTAACGTCTTAATTGATTATTATGGAAATCATCAATGATCACGGAGATTTGTATCACAACCTCGAGTTTATTTTTGTTTGAATAAATTCAAACCAATTTTCTATTTTTTTTATGAAATTAGCTGTTTGAGACTAGAGAAAATGCGCCTGCACCCATTATCAGATAAGGCCGAACGCGTTCTTAAATAGTTTAGGATGATGGACAAAGAGGGAAGTAATACTGGTTGGAATTTTAAATTTACAGTCTGGAGCACCAGACATCTTTCGCTATAATTTACTGAGGGTTCTTACCATCCTCTGCTCCTATCGCCATTCCCCGTGTCATATATTTTCATCTTCTTTCAGTGGGATTCGCAGTAAAAGCCAGTACGGTAATGGCGTTCACTGGCTTATATCAGAATCGATAACTTGAGTGTCTAGACCAGGGATGGTGAACCTACAGCTTGCATGCCCAAAGTGGCACGCAAGACGAATTTACCGTGCACGTGATTATATATACATATTAGCGTACACTTAACTTTTCTGTGACCGGTATGTCTATTTTTTGTTCACTTGGGTTTTGTCTTATCTTCTTCAAACAGTTGATCTTGAATTCCATTAGATAGTCTTTTTATTTGCGCTTCATTGTTCAATTCTGTGATGATACCATTCGGTTAACTGTTTGGACCATGTTGCTGCTTCCCCAGAGAGAATTATTACCGCCTAAGCGATAGCTACTATAGAAGCTAGTGTTTTTGGATACGTTTATTCATTTGCCACTGTTAGTGACAAATGAATGATTGTAGATGGTCGAGTCGAGCTTTAATTTGTTCAATGTATTGTTCATTTAGCTTTATTATAATAATTCTTCCCCCCCCCCCAACATAATACTTTTTTTTCATAATTTTCCATGATTTTTGGTTGTTTCTATACTTTTTTCTTATGTAACTGGAGCCTTGTTTGGGGCTTGAGAGGTAAAATTTCTAGATTATCGTATTCGTATTATCTCTGAAGTTGTGGTAACCACGTTCGGCCCCTGAAAATATTGAACCAAATTATCTTGTATTTTTCCTAGATGTCTTGGTTTCTTTGCCAGCCTAATCCTTCGTGATTTAAAGATATCTCGTATATAGTTTTTAAGATTTTTTTTTCTTAATTTGTTGACTGACTATTGCTTCATCATTATGGTCCTTCCCCAGAGTTCTGCATTGAATTGGTCGTTCGCAGATTGGTCATCCTGTTTCTGCAGATATTAACGAGCTTTATGTATCATTGCCTTGTTACAGGGTAGTACACGAAATGTTGACATATTTGTATCGTCAATTAAACCAGTGGTTTTCAACCGGGGTCCAGAGGTGCCATGTAATTTTGGATTAAGTTACTTAAACTTTTTATTTTTTATTATTATTATTTTTTTTGAAATTTATATATTTATTTCATTATAAAAAGGTGTACATTGTACCGTATCTCTTTAATTTTGTGGTGATCTATAATTGATGTTTATTTAGTACCTCTATATAAAGAATAAAATTATTATAATAACTATCATATAACATATATATTTTTAATATTATATACATGTTTGTTGTTGTTTGTTATTTGGTTTTTAGGCGCATTAGCAACTAAGGCCATATTGCTCCGGGGATATGCGGTGGTCATTCCCTGGCCTTTCCGCATCCTCCGTATTTGGTGATTACGGAGGATGCGGAAAGGCCAGGAAACTTTGGGAACCTGTGAATTAAACCGAACTTAGATATTCCTTTAGAGGCATGGTGTAGGTAAACTGTGTTATTTGAAGATAATAAAGCACTCAATCCTACGTTGGTTGAATTATGTTTATTTTCAATTTGGAAATATGTACATGGAGTCAAACGTTTCGTGGTACTTAGGTCACAAGAACTTTACAAGTTCTTGTGACATTAGTACCTTTGTAACGTGCATATACAAAAGTACCTTTTGTGACGGTGATATTGCAAAGATGGCTGCCACTGAAGAAAATAGCACGAAACGTTTGATTCCGTTATGTTCATATTTCTAACTCGGAACATAGCTTTGTTATATTCAGATTTTTATAAAACCGAACTATTTAGTTAAATTTCGTTTAAAGTTGGTGGTAGTATAGCTCTCAGGAAAAGAGACTTAATGTGATTAGTGTTGCTCTATCAACGGACCGGTTATAACTTAACTAGAGGTAGTTAAGTTTTGAAGATGCGATAATTTCCCACGGAATCTGTTCAATTTTTTAATTTATTCACCTTTTAGAATTAAAAATAAGATGGTTTACCTATTAATTTTCTAAATTATTTTATTTTATTATTATTTTTTTGTAACCTTAATTTTTAACCTTTAATACAAATTGATCCAACTGAAGTTAATGAAATTGATGAAAATAATAATAATTAATACCGCGAAGCGAAAAACTTTTCAGAAACATCTGCGAAACATATGACTGTTAGACTGTTTATTAAAAAATATTCTAAACCTACACAGGTGAAGTATTTTTTTTTTGTTTTTTTTTTTCCCCTAGTAAATTGTTCAGGATATCCTGTGCAAACATAAGTCCCTCCGGCTTGCTTTCGTTTGACAGTGTCATTATTTCTTCCTCGCTTTTGTAAGAGTTGTTTATCTACGATATACCATTTATCACAGAAGTCCTTGGTAAACTAAAGCATCTTCAAAACTTAACTACCTACTAGTGTAGTGAACCAGTCCGTTGACAGAGCGACTCTAATCACATGGAGTGTCTTCTCCTGAGAGGACTGTGATCCCTGGCTGTAGTAGTGGTATAGTGATCGAAATTTTTTTTATTTTAATTTTGGCTGTCAGTAATTCTTGATATAGTCTACATCAACACTCATTAACTAAAAAATCAGAGGAATATTTTTTCATAACATAGTAAGATCGCATGTGTTTATGCGTTTAGTTGCGGTCTGTGTGAAAATTGTTTGCAATTATTAGGTCATTTATATCTTGTTTAATGTTTCCACTTTTTCTTGGGAGATTCACGATGATTGTCATAAAATAAAATTAAGCTATAAGTGAAGTTTCTTGGGTTTCGTGGTACGAGGAGTTGCAAGAGCAGAACGAGCACTCTCAGGGATAAAGCTTCGCGAAACGAAAAACATTTCAGAACCTTCATATGAGAGGCGTTTTAAAAGTTTATGGTCTGAGTATGAAAGGTTTATTTGAGAAGTCTGGTAGCGATAGTCCCCGTTGGAGTTGATGCTTTTGCCACCGATGCTGCAATGCATTGATTCCAGCTGCGAAGAAAGTTTTTTTTTCTCTTGGGCCTCCAGGAATGCATCCACTGCAGCAATGACGTCACTGTCGGAGTCGCCATTGTAACAGATGACAGACTTGTGAGTAAGCACGTTGTCCTGGTGGAACAAGACTCCTTTGCTGAGTTTTCCTCGGCTTTTGTCTTTGATGTTTTCACGCAAACGCCTTACAAAGTCTGCATAATATGTCCCTGTGTTTCCACTGTTTGGATTACTCCTATATCTCTGGTTGCAAGTGATGGAACCACGTTTCATCCATGGTCACAAACCCTTGCAAGGAAATTTGCTGGATCTTCTTTGAAATACAAATGTTTACTTGACACTTCTCGAGCCCGTGACCACCAAATACAGAGGTGCGGAAAGGTCAGGGAATGACCACCACATATCCCCGGAGCAATATGGCCTTAGTTGCTAATGCTCCTAAAAACCAAAATAACAACAACTTGACACTTTTTGTGCTTTCTTGATCTGTTATCAACAACTTTTGGACCTATCGTGCTGACATATTTTCAAAGCGAGAACCGCTGTTATTATGTGGTACGCACGTTTAGATGAGATGTCCAAAACGCTGGCAATATACCGAACTGTTACCCGCCGATTACTCATCACCAGATCATGAACACTGCCAAAAACTTCTGCAGTGTTGGACGTTGCAGATCTTCCACAGAGTGGGTAATCTTTCAGGTTCCCCCTCTCTTGTTTAAATTCTCTGCTCATTTTTCAACCATGGAATAGGAAGGGGCATCCTTCTCCAGTGTTGTGACCATATCCGCATGGATTGCCTTTGGCATCTATCCCTCTTTTCCTAGATATTGGATGATTGCACCGTGACTGATTTTCTTCATTTTTCCTCATTCACACAACTTTGACTTCAAGACCTGTAATTAAAAAAAAAATATGTGATTGAAGCTGCATGAATTTTGGTAGGTTACTACACTGCTCGACGAAATTAACAGAACAAAATGTTTTTCATGAATATTTTATTGTGAACAGTGTCTACGAAGGCAAATATTTGTATAATGGGCATCCTGGCATGCAAATTTCGAGTGTCCAATAGAAATCGATCTACCACCTTACAGACTCGCACATTATGAAAATTATTAATGCCTTTAAAAACACGGATTGCGACCACATCACTTCATTCCTGTTTTTGTTGGCTTGCTCAGTGGGGGATAGCCACATCTCCAGTACCCAGAATGGGAAATAATCGTTGTTTAGATGATTCTTTGAGATGACGGGCCGGCCGTTGGATGATTTGAAACCGGGCTGTCGCAGGCGAAGATGGCACATTGGCTTAATGTGTCACGCAATGTCGTCTGGAAACCGTTCAAGAAGAGCTGGCCAAGGTCGCCCGAGGGCTACTTCAACGAGTACAGACTGCTGTCTGGCTCTAACAGCACGATGCCGCCCTGTTATCAACTGTCTCTTGAGGTGCTGTGGCAACAGGTGAAAACATTTTCAACGGGACTGTGTTAAGAAGGCTCAATTCAAGTGGACTCTACGCAAGGAAGCCATTGGTTTGTATCCCATTAACTACAAAACCACCGCAGAGTGCGTCGAAACTGGTGCCATGAATGTGTGACTTGGAGCGGTGGCAAATGGGATACAGTTCTGTTCTCTATTGAGTCCTATTTTAGCTTACAAACAGATTCTAGGCGTTATTTCATCTGGAGACAATGAGCAATGCGGTGCCATCCTTCCAACGTCAGAGAAAGGGACATCTATGGTGGAGGCGGTGTTCTCGGGTGAGGTGAAATAATAATCAACGGCCGCACCCACTTCATGTTTTTGATAGGGGTACTGTAACTGTGCAGAGTTACCGAGAACATTACAGGTCCTCGGATCCTATGTGCAACTTTTTAGGGGTGCGGTTGGCCTAGAATTTATTTTCATGCACGATAACGCCACTGCTCAGAGTTCAAGTGGTGGAGGAATATCTTGAACCTGAAGATATCCAGCGACTTCCGTGGCCAGCACGATCACAGACTTAAATCGGATCGAAGATGCGCAGGATGCCCTTGGATGTAGCAGTGCATGTCAATGGTAAACTCCTTGGTCACTTGGTCAGCTAAGGTCTGCGCTGGTGGAAGAATGGGATTTGTTGCCACAGAATCTTATAGACACCCTTCGGGCATGGTTCACTGCTCTCAGGCTTGTTTTAGCCATTGGAGGGGATCATGCACCGTACTGATGTAATGTGACCATATTTTCGAGCATCTTGTATCGACTTTTGTATGTGACCTTTTTGGTAGTTCTTATACAACCCCTACAAATGTCCCTTATACCTGTCCGAAGTTTCTCGCTGTCTCCTGATTTCATTGTTATTCTATGGTACACCACTATACCAACTTTTGTCCGGCTTCATCGAAAGATGCACGAGTTACACACGTGTTCTGTTAATTTTGTCGAGCAGTGTATTTGAAGTGTTATACATTAAGTACCGAAATTGTTAATTTAATACTTTACCACTACCCTTTCATACTCAGACGACGAACTTTTCAAATCCCCCTCGTACTGTATATCCTTTATTTAGCGAATTTCAGTTTTTACGGAGTTGCAGAAGTCAATTACTCTAATGCTCTGAACCCGAGTGTATAATTTTTAGGTTTACTTCTCTTCAAATATTGCTGTTATATAAGGATATGGACTGATGTCCGTGGCGCTGTGACGTAGATTTACCTTCCGTCTCTTTTATTAAATAGAAAAGTTTATTTTCTATTAATGTTCTCTGCAGTTCTCCGCTTCGATTTGTTTGTTTTTTCAAAAAAGAAATAAATCGAAGCGGAGAATTGTAGTACTCTCAGCGTCTCTGTTTAAATAGAGCCCATCCATTTTCTCCCTGAATTGTATGTTATTACTGTGTAACATTTTTGTACATTCAATAATATATAGAGTATGTACTTAGTGTGTCGAAGACATTACTTTACAGTTTTTTAATTAAAATCCTAATGTTTAGTCATCACATGTTTCCTCTGGATATTGATTTTCAAAGCTTAATTGAGTTTGAAACTTGAGTGGACACGCCGTGGTTGGTTTACTACTGAGTTTTATCGAACTAAGAAACTCCACTCTTTTCAATTAGTTCTTGTAGAACTTAAGATAGAAAAAGTGTCACATTTTAGATAGTTTTCTACCTTGGGAACACGGCTATTTATGTTTCACTATCATGTTTTGGTACCAGTCTTAATATCGGCAGATAGAGGTCAACGTTACCTTGGCCTTCTGGGATTGTATTTCGTACCTCATATTATTGATCGTTTGGATTGCCTACTCTTCGAATGGACAGAAAAGCGGATTTCGCTTCATATTGATTACTGTGTTAACTGTTATGTGCAACTCCTTGCATTAGTTGATCTAACTCGGGTTAGTCTCCTCACCCTCTCCCCCATCCAAAAATATCAAAACTGAATTCTGTGCCAGTTTAACAGATTTATTCAACTTGTCCTCAATCGATACGAAGTTAGGCAGGAAGCATGCATTGATTCTTCTCGTTGAGCATTCATGAGATGATTTCAGCTGCATACTTCACCTTCTAACCTCAGTTTAAATCTGTCTTCCATTTTAATGAAACAGAAGATGTTTTTCTGTTTCATTAACTTTTTTCATTGCTGTGTCAATATTGTCTATTAGCGATATTCGTTGTAGAGCTTTATACTGTTTGGCTAGTTTTCATTACGAAGGTTTTTTTACGAAATTGAACTAAAATTTCAATCGTACATTTTACATGCATTAATCTTAGATCTTAAGTTTGTCAGTTTCGATTAACCATCTATCTTCATTATTGGTTATTGCTGTCATGACAACAACCTGCCCGCTTCTAAAGTTGATTTTTATTAAACTAGTCTCTTGAATAAATCATCATCTTTTCTTAGCCACTGACTTCTTTTATCTACACTGTCCTGTACGTCTAGAACTGGCAACATTCACTTCACCGGTTGCGAATAAAACTTTCGATTTGAACGCCCAGACCTTGAAGGCAAAAACTCGCATATTTTTTTCTTTTAGAACTACAGAATGACAACGAATCACGCATTGTCGACCATCCCTAGCTGTGCAGAAGCCTACCAATTTGTTACCAAAACTTCGTATTGGAGAAGATTACTGGGTTTGTTGTGTTTAAACCTAGCAGCAGTAATTCAACGTCTTCAAGGTGGTTTTTTTTTTTTTTTTTTTTCCCTTCTTCTTTGAGAGATCACAAAAGAAATAAGCATTTGGTGGGTGGTGTGCGTATATGTGCACTTCATCCACCAAAATCATCACTATTATTCAAAGTAAAGTATGCGGTGTATTTAAGAATTCTGAAAACCGGTCTTCAGATGCCAACAGCTGTCGTATACTTCACTCAGTGGACGCTTTATTAACAGACATGGTAGTAACGAGTTACAAAGTTAACTTAGAAGTTATTGGCTTTGATAACCTGTTATTTTATTTATTTATTTATTTTTTTAACCCAATAACTAAACTTAATAAGTTGAAAATATTTTGTAAAAGTAACGGACTTAACTTTAAGTTGTGTGTGTTCTGGGGTCTGACAAAAGCTTAACTTCTGGACTAAAAACCCGAGTTTCCTGGAGGAAAAACCTTGCTGCTCTCGCCGGAGACCAACTAATTCAACCACGTTGTGAAAAAGGCACATAAATATTCCTCATTTCATCGACGGGATTCGAACTCAGGCCTTCTTCCACCCGGCGTGGTTAGGATGGAGATTTTACCAAATGTGCTACCGCGAGAGTAGTTCCGAACTAACACTGTGCATTATTGTAATTTTTTTTAAGAAATTAACTTTAAACTAAACTAGAAAAATTGTTAGAAAAATCGTTATCAGTTTAAAGTCTGGTCATAATCTGCCCACAAAGATACCACCAGAACTCTATAATCGACCATTAGAAGAATTTTATAATACAGTCTGACTTGCAATAGGAATTGAGCCCAGTTAGCATTACTAGAGGCATTTGATGCAAGAAAGCAAGCTTATGCAGCATCAGCCAAAAAAAAAAAAAAACCCACTTCCACTTCACCCCTCGTTCGTTCAAAATACCTGTCTAGCTGAGCCTTAAACTTATTTAGGCTATCAACCTCCACTACAAGGGATGGAAGTCTGTTCCACCAACCAACCACCCGCTGGCTAAAGGCAAATTTCCGCACGTCTATCCTACATCTGTCTTTCCTCAATTTGAATTTATGCCCTCTCAGGTGATTATTCTGAGCTAGAGGAAGAATCCCATCAACATTGAGCATGCTCAAACCATTCAAGGCTTTATACACCTCTATCAGATCACCTCGCTGGTGCCTAGTCTCCAGACACTGTAATTTGCAAAACTTAAGCCTTTCTTCGTAAGAGCACCCCTATGTTCCATTCACTAATCTTGTTGCCCTTCTCTGTACTCGTTCCAGCAGCTCTACATCCTTCTTGAAATGAGGCCTCCAGACCTGTATACAGTACTCTAGGTGTGGCCTGACCATTGCCTTATACAAGGGAATAATCACCTCCTTATCCCTGCTGGAAAGATTCCTGTATATCATTGGCAATACTCCATGAGCTACTCTTGCATCCCGTCTGCACTGCTCAGAGAACCTCATATCTGCCTGCACAACCACCCCCAAGTCCCTTTCATTCTCTACCACTGTCAGTGTAGTACCACAGAGTTGATACGTTGCTCTGAGGTTGCTGTTTCCCATGTGTAGTACTTTACATTTGTCAATGTTAAACTTCATTTGCCACCTCTCAGCCCATCTGCTCAACCTTTCCAGATCCTGTTGCAGCAGCATAGTGTCAGTAGTGTCCTTGACAACCCTGCCAACCTTTGTATCGTCTGCAAACTTGGAACTGCAATTGCTTTCTTATTTCTAGGAAAGACCTTGCTACTTTTTTTGAACATAAGTTGATTTCCAATTCAGAATCAGCGCTCAAAACAATTTGTATTTTGTCCAGAGGTTAATTATTTTCTTTTTTCAGATAATGAAATAAAAGCTGTAGACGACATCTGAGAACAACCTAGCAAAGATAATTTCATTCCTGTATAAAATTAACCTCGGAACTCCACAGATTTTAACACAAAAGATATAAATAACATTGAATTCAGTATTTGTAATTCCAGGTAAATCTTCATTATGTTTTACCAGTTTCCTCTTCCCCCAAGGAACAATAATGCCTTTTCGTTATAAACTCAAAATACTACATACTTATAAAAATTTATATGCTCAATATATCCCTCACATTCTCAACTGGATTCAGACCTGAAGAATTAATGTTTCTCTATACAGTTTTTGCAAGGTGAATAGTTGCTTTGTAGTCGTTAAAGAACCCATTGCAATCCGGGTAGAAATGAAGCATTCCAGGGTGAAGTTGGTTCGATAATGACAGAAATATATTTATTTGTGGTAAAAACCGGTTCTTCTAAGTACGAGCGAACGCATTCCCACCAACAGAATATATCCCCTACCATGATATCGTCTGCGGCCACTTGAGCGGTGGGCACGAGATAGCAGGATGTATGGTTCATGAGGCTCAGACACACTTTCACCTTACCATTGTTGCAAAAAAAAAAAAAAAAAAATCCTCTGAATTCACGTGATCTTTTTCCACTGTTCTACGATCCATCCTTTTCTTTGGCGGCACCAAAGACTGTCGAACTTTCAAATTTTTTACACAAAGAAGGGACTTTCATATAGGCACACGATTACGAAATTCTAGTTATTCAACTCTCCCCGAATAGTTCCATTGGAATGAGTCTTTCTTTGCTCAAATTGAATTTTTTTTTTTCAGTCACTTTTTGCTTTCTTTGCTGAAATCTCTTTAAATCGCTGCAGTCTTGTTCCTGAAGTACCGACTTACTGCCGCATTTCTTCCTTTTAGAGCTACATTCGCTTTCGTTTTCCACCCACCGTATACTTCTGAGATGTTGCTTTCGACACGCCTTTGTGTTTTAAATTATGGCTCCCGCTGAACGTGCTCCAACAATAACACTATTCTGAAATCAGAAAGATCCTGTCTGGCCTGATCAACCAAGAAGTCGCAGGAAAGCATACAGTATTTATATAATACCAAGGAACTTGTGTCGTACCATGATAACTTATATTTGCATACCGTACGTTTAGTTATCTATTGACGCTAATTGCAAAAGGTTTCTAATTTTTTTGGCCAGTGAGTGTAATCTAGCATTAAGGCCACAGTCTTTAGATGTTGTTTTTGAGATGGCTATTCGCAAGGTTGTCAGTTCTGTTTGGCACTAAACCGGCATTACTGGACATTTGGAATCCGATGTAGTAATATGATATGTTTATTTGGCATTCGATTTTGGATTGCCAGTGCAGTTGTGGATCATTGTACCTATAATGCGAAATTCCGAAGGACATATTCATTCATCTTGCTAATTGCGCCATTTCCACGTATATAGGCGAAAACAGTACTTCTTTAAATTATTGGTCGCAAGTAAGTTGTGGTATGGAACGGACTACGAATATGGGAAAAAAGATGTGCACGAAACAAAAAAAAAAAAAAAAAAAAATTGAAACCAAAAATGAATCTTTACAAATTTTGTCTGTAATTACGCGTATATCTTTCGGTAGGTTTACTGGATGAAATTTAACTGCGGAGTATTTTCAATTTCTACTCACTGTTTGTAAGTTACTTTAGTTACCTTATATAAACATTATTTTTGTTTAAACATTTATATTATGTAATCATATACCTGACGCAAATGATAATTCCTCTTCTCCACTAACCAAAAATTTCAGCCACAAGCGCTGCATCTATTCCAGTTTTTCATCCCTCGAACATTCAATTCAGTCCGATTTGTGAACAGGCGCAATTTATGGACATAATTAGCGGCGGTTCCAAGATTTCCTAAATGTTGGGGGGGGGGGGGGGAGAAGCTAAAGTACTTTTCCGGTGAACCATTAAGCATAAATCATAATGTAGCAATAAAAGGATCTACATTATTTTAATCACAAGAGAGCGGCTATAGCCCCTTATCCCCTACCTGGGATCGCCACTGAACATAAAAGAACCAAGGTATCGAAAAAAAGGATCCTGGATGAATTGAACCACGAAGCTCATCCATAAACTCTTGTCCTTAAGACACCACCGCATTGATGCCTTTTTGCTGTCGATAACTTGCTATCTCACTGGTAAAGATGCTATAGGACTTCAGTTAATCTTACATGCTTAATGTATTATACGATCCTTTTTATTTAATATACAGTAGTAAGTTGAAATACAATCTTTTTAAGTATCATCTTACTGTTACTCAGTTTTTTATTACATGGCGTTTAATTATTTGTGTTAACCTCCTGCTACGATCATTCGCGCTATGATGGGTACTATTGTATTGTTTTCTTCCCCAAAGTCTTTGTAAAGATTTAAAGATGCAATAAAGGATTTAATAATAATAACACACGCATTTCTTAACCATCTATCTGGTCGGCGGCTTAACTGACCTTAGCTGATCATGTATAGTTGAGGTATTGCGTTAAAAAAAAAAAAAAAAAAACAGTAACTTCTTAACGTGAGTTAAGGTCATTTTAGTTGAGCCCTCGCGGCAGCACAGTGCGTAGTTCCCTCCCTCTCCCGAAAACCCTGGTTTTTCCCCTTAGCAAACTGATTGAAGAACACACGTAACATAACTTTTCAGTTAAAAGCCAAGTTGTTTTTAGGTATATAATCTTACTGCAGTTGACTCTTAAAAAGAGAAAAGAAAGAGAAAGAAATAAAAAGAAAACCTAGTCTTATCGAGATTATTTGCGTACTCTGCGCACCTGTCTTGGTGTAATTCTAGCGTTGTTACATAAGAGGACTTCTATTTTCCACTTCATGTTTGATGTCGGAAGTGACACCGGATTCTCTGTGCTTATAAAATTTGAACCAATAGGCGTGCATTTCCTCTTTGAAGAGGAATCTACTTTTCTGACATCTGCTCTTCTTTAAGGAAGCGTTACGTGTTCATTGGAGAAGATGATTATCAAATTGTGTTAAATCAGAATGAAAAGTTTTCTAGAAATTTAGCCATTCATAAAGTTTATTTCGTGTATATGAATTCTCCAAGAATTGTTTCACTCTGTTATGAATGGACATCCTTATAAAGTCTCTTCTTTTTGAAAGATACTGCTGCCTTTAGTGCTTATTACTAAACTAGTCCGGTACCTTGGATTTTTCAGGAAGGGGTGAAGACGAAAAGAGGTCATAAACATTTCCCTTTAAGAAGGGAAGTGCTTAGGGCTACCTTTTGTCTGCACACCTTCTTATAGCAGTTTAAGAGGCAATTCGTTCTCTCACATCATTGCCTGGTTAGATCAGTTCATTGGCAAAATAGAAAAATTTGAAAGATAGTAAGTACTACCAATTTCTTCCGACATTTTTCTTGGCTGTTTCATTTCAAACGTGGAGGGACTTAGCTTGCTTATGCTTGAATGATGGACAAGAGGAATGCCTACCATGAAAGCTGTAGTTCATTGAGCCATTCCCTGCATGTGGCAGTGATTCTCAAACTTTATTGACATAAGGACCACCTTTTAGCCTATTTTTCGTAGATCCATAACTTAAATTCTTTCTACGCTATAAATTCTTCAGCTTTTTAAGTATTCATATGAAATTCGGACATTATGTGCAGATCCCCTGGTGTATCTTTACGGACTCTCAGAGGTCCATGGACCACCGTTTGAGGAACGCTGGTATATCGTAAATGTGGTGTTAGTCAGCATAATGGAAATACTTGGATACCAAAACCTACAACAATTATGCAAAGCAGAAGGCATCACCGTACATACAAAATTTGCTAATTTTTTCCTGTCTCTCTAATAGTATAGGAGACTGTTAAGATAAATGTTTTTACCGCTGAAATTGGACATTTTCATAAACGTCATACTACTTCTTAAAAATAAAGTTGTATCGAAATATTGTTTAGTAAGTTCATCTACCCGGAAACTCCGGTTTTTTTGTCCAGCAGAACAGGCAAACTGAACAGAAAACACGTGCCATTTACAGACATAATACGGGTAGATGAGGCAATTCTTGGATGGCCCTGATATGATAGTTTTTGAATGGTTAAGTACCCAAACCTCTGGTTGACTTAACCATTCTGTACAGAAAAATTTGAAACAGAACAACAGTGTTCTATAGTGAAATATGGCCATTACCAGGAACCACACGATCCAAAAAAGTGAAGTACGACAGGTTGATGATAATGGAATTTTCGCCCCCATACATTTTACAAGATATGCCGAATTCAGAAAAATAACCTCGCTGTGCTTCGAAATTTTGTTTTTTCCGGTCATGCTTTTCCTCAGCAAATGAACTTTATGCAGTACGGCGCTTCACTAATAATTCTGTATTCCTTTGCGAAAATGGCTTGATACATAAATATATAATTTTGATTAGAGATGGATTGGCAGACGTGGCCAACATGTGGTCTTCAAGAGAGACTGATTGACCGCAATGGATTTTTTCTTTCTTCATTTTTTTTTTTTTTTTTTTTTTTTATCCCTCGTGGGTAGCGTAGTTGGTATAATCCCCGTCCTCTTCATCCTCTTCATACCGAATGAAAAAGACATAAGTTCGAATTTCATCAATGACGTGAGGAATTTTTGTGTCTTCTTCACAATGAGCCTGATTTTTCCCTCCCGGAAATGTGTTTTTCGTCCAGCAAACAGCAAATCGATCACAGAACAGACATGTTATATACGGTGCAATATTGCCTAAGTTGCTGATTCGACTAAATTCCAACAACAACTCACTCTTTTGTGGCTAGATCAAACAAAAATCTACAAGAAAAGCCAAGAACTGTTGATGAATTGGAGGGAAGGTCCTCCAATGAAAATGTGGCGATCGGAGTGAGAAAGCTTGTTTGTTGTTAATGCTCCTGGCCACGTTTATATTTGAATGTGTATAAATTAAGTTGTATAAAATTGCCTAACAACAAAAAATAGTCAGTTACCAATGAAATGATTAAAATTTAATAAAAATAGGTCTTGTTGGACCTATGGAAAACACGCTGGACAGTGGAGGATTGGAAAAAGTTTCCTGGTCTGACGAATACCGGTTCCTGCTGTTTCACGTTAATGTAAGGACCAGAATGTCGAAAACAGCATGGGTACATGAATCCTTCCTACTAGGGTCAACAATACAGGCTGATGGTAGCGGTTTAATGTGATGTGGGGAGTGTTTTCGTAGGCTCCACAGTCAGCGCATTTCAGTCCAATTGAGAATGGGATGAAGTGAAACGAGCTCTTGGGAGTAGAGATCTGCAACCATCCAATTTGCGACAACTGTGAGAAGCAACTAATTCGACATACACATCATTGTGGCACGCCTTCGACACTTCATTGAGTCCATGCCACGACGAATCCAGGATATTCAAAGGGCTACTCGCTATTAAGTAAGGGTACTTAATAAAGTGGCAACTCAGTGTATAAGCCATGTTGTAACTCGTAGTATAAGCAAGAGATTTTTTTGTTTAAATAAAAATTTTATTTTGTGAAATATTTCTTAATACTACTGTTAAAAACGTAAGGCACATATCTGTAGAAACGTATAGTTTTGAGTTCTGAAGCTCGTAAACCTATTAAAAAACTCTTACCTTCAAGACAGGATTCTTTACTTAGAAATGGTGATATACACCGAAAGGACAGAATTCATGGGGTTCCTGGGCAACGCGACGCTGTTACCACCTCTCGCTAGTGGACGAACCCACCGCTTCGCAGGTATATAGGTACACTGCACTCACGTAGACGGCAATTCGATGTTAGTTTGGATAAACGCCGTGAGTTAACCTACGTTGAAAGAGGTATAATAGTGGGCGTCCGATGCATGGGTAACTCTATCGCGAAGGTGGTACCGAAATTTCACTGTCCCCGTTCGACAGCATCAAGGGTATCGGGAATACGCCATTTCCCGAATAACATCTCATCGTAGACAGTGCTGTGGGCGAAGAAAGGTGGTGGATGAACGTGGCCGTCGAAGTCTGTCTCGTATTGTTTCAGCCAACTGGAGAGCGACAGTGGCGCAAATCACGGCCGACTTCAACGAGGGAGGTGCCAGAAACGTCTCCACCAAGACCATTAGGCGATCATTAGGCACAATAGGTTATGGGCGCCGCCGAGCCACCGGAGTCTCATTGCTAACACCACGACACAGGACTGTATTCCTCAACCTGGCGAAAGAACGTCGGCACTGGACCTTGAATGATTAGAGACCGGTCTCCTGGATCATGAGTCCCGTTTTCAGTTGTTTCGAGTTGACGGGAGGTTGTGTGTCTGGAGGAAACCGCACGAAGATATGCATCCGTCATATCAACAATGAACTGTTCAGGCAGGTGGACAGTCGGTAATGGTCTGGGACGTGTTCAACTGGCACACGTTGCGATCTCTGGTATGTATAGATGCATCTCTAAATGGCCCAGGTGACGTGTCCATCCTTGCAGACCATCTGCATCCCTTCATGGTCATTGTGCATCCACAGGGTAATGGACTCTTCCAGCAGAACAGTGCGCCTTCCCTCAGAGCCGTGCGGAATGCTCTTCGAACATGGTTCGAAGAGCATTCCGCAGATTTTACCACCATGGAATGACCTCCCCGTTCACCGGCCATGAATCTTGTGGATGCTGTGGAAAGGTCTGTTTGAGCTTTGGATCCTCCATCCGTAGCCAGGTGGGCAGGAGCAGCAGTGCGTAGCACACGCTTCTTGATTAGACCGGGGTTCGAGCTCGTGACCACCAAATACGGAGGATGCGGAAAGGGTTAGGGAATGATCACCGCATATCCCCGGAGCAATATGGCTTTAGTTGCTAATGCTCCTAAAAAAAAAAAAAAAAAAAAAACAAATAACAAAAAAAATAACCTCCATCCAAGAATGCGACGGAATTATGGACAGCGGTGCAGCAAGCATGGATGGAAATACCTGTGGAACGCTTTCGTGAACTAGTGGACTCGGTGCCTTGTCGTGTGACTGCCCTTATCCGGGCGAGTGGTGGGACTACCCGTTATTAGGTAGGTATCCCATGATTTCTGTCCCCTCAGTGTAGTTCGTCTGAGAAAGGGAGAGAGGACTTTTTCCAGCTACCCGACTTCAATATAATTTTCGGCTGTGGAATTACTCTAATAAAAAAAATAAATAATTAAAAAAAATAATAAATTATTTGCTTTATTCTCCGAGACGGTAACAATTGTGGTCAGAGGAGTTTAAGATAGAACAGAAGAACATTACCGTATTTAGCAATCACATGGGCATGTTTAGATAAAAATGTAAATTCGCTATGTTTTGCTTCCACTCAAATCAGCGTACGTTCGTATCATTACAAAATATGAACGTCTGGGACTTCAAGGCAAACCTGTTCTTTTAAGGGCGGTACGTGCGATGCTAACTGCTAACAGAAATTTTTGGTTGACTTGTAATCATCAACGAAAAAATCATTACTGTATTACTTAAGTGTTAATGGTTAAGTCACACTAATGCCTATTGTATATACACTCATTTCATATGCAAATTGTTTCTGCGAATTTTCATTTCAGTGGTAACACACCTGGGACCACTTTTTATTATTTAATGGAACCAGTTTCAGACATTTTTTATTTTTCCCCAGCAACATACCATGTTCTCTAGGGGTGCTGCTTTATTTGAAGCTTGCGTTGAAATCAGAATAGGTTCTAATTCCTGTCGTGTGTGGGGTTTCATAAAAAAAAAAAAAGAGAAAAAAGGGTACTCTGGGTTCATACGACCATCATTCGGATGGATGCCAGAATCTTCCTTCTTCCGCTAGAATGCTTTGCTTTATAAAACCTCTTGATAGACAGTATTGCTGTCGACTTTTCCTTTGATGGACTTCTAAGTTTGCCTTATAGTGAGATATTGCCCAATGTTATTGATCGTTTAGGGACCTTTAAGAGGCATGCAAGTATCTTCGGTCATACTACTTTGTCGTCACCCTGATCAGCTAAGTCAGTGGTCTAAAACTGGCGGGCCGCATCCGGCCCCCGAAGCAATTTTACACTGCCCGCGAATACATTTCAATTATGTATTTGTTGTAAATACGGTGCTTATAATTTTAGAGACGTAGAGATATGGACTGAGCTTATGTGCGCGACTGCTATTGAAGGAAAAAGAGATAGAATGAATAGGTTGGGGCTTTGTCTCTGTCACTGTATGCCAGGTCACGTGACTGGGGTAAGGTGGGAGAACTTCCCATCGGTACAGTCAGTAAATTTAGTTCGCCAGCCGACAGTTGGTGGCACTTCAGTATTGTGGTGTTTCCGAATTTTTCTATTGAGTTGGTATTTCTGATATATATTTTCCTTGAGTCAGTCACTAGTTGGTTAGCTGGATGCACAGCTGCGCAGTCCATATTGCTATATAGATGGAGACAAACTAACGTACGGCCCGTCAGCTACTTTCAGATCGTGCATTCGGCCCGCATGCAATTTGAGTTTGAGACCACTGAGCTAAGTAATGTGTGGCATACGAGCGCATGTGCAAATTAATAATAATTGTTGTTTAGGGAAGCTGTGAACTATTGTGTTCTGACAACGCAACGCATGCAACTGACATTTTCAAGGTACAATGTACTAAATTGTGCAACGCCGACTTTACTTCTCTAAATCCATCTCTCCCCTCCTAGTGTTTGCATGCTATTTTTCACGGCTGCAGTTTCAATTTGTGATTTTCTGAATTCATGCAGTTTCAGCTTGGTAATGAACAGTTTTAAAAAGTCGACTATTCAAAGATATTTCAACATACGTGATAAGAGTTAGTAGTATGATTGCGCATTTAATAAACACATATGCAAAGCAATCTTTTCATTTTACCATGAGCTATGCCGGATTTTGTGATCGACTTATTGGTGATATTTGTGATACAAGTGGATCGCAGAATGCCATGAAGTTTGGTCATAAAGGTCAAGAATAAGGTTCTAGTTTAATGTTCTGTGGTTAGTTTATTTAATCCGTACATTTCGTTTTCGGTGACATGCTTTTTTATTTATATATATCATTTATATCACCTTGTAAAAGACTCAGGCTAAACGTCTTCTAAAGTACCAAAACAAACAAGAATTTTTGTCTCAATCCTTCTAGTCTCCCAAAAATTTTAATGAGAAGTAAGAATTTCCTGAGGGGGACTCAGAATACCATCGGTCGTATCATCCATTTGGTTCGTACCAGTTCGGAAGGACCGGTTGTCAGAATTTTCTAAAAAATACCATTACTGTCATATCATTTACTCCCCCCCCTAACTTTAACGAAGATTATTCGAAGCGAACTGGTTGAAAAACGTAGTGTTTTTCACGACTTTCGGTTTGTTCTAACGCAAAAATTGCTAAATCGTTTACGAATGAATTTCTTTTTCTAAGTGATATTATGTCTAGAGCCAGAATTATTAGAAGTGTCTCTACACGGTGATAAGAATACTGTATAACATTCTCAGTTTCTTTTTGTGTATTATGGAAGGGGGTATATAACAGAAGGAATGCTCAAGGTTTTGCAAATGGTACTCCTAATTTTGTTTCGGAACGTGGACTCTGTAATATTTCGCATGAAATAGAAGGTTAATATTTTATATTACAGCGCTGAATATGACTTTTTCTTTACTACCGTTTTTGACTGATTATATTTGATGAAGACCTCTGATCACCTTTTTATACCCGTGGCGCCATCTATCGTGATTTCATAACACTTTGATCATCATGGTTGCAGTGCTAGGAATGGTTCTTTAGTACTTCTTGTCATTTCTCTCAATGTAGGCACCTGTACATGATGAGAGGAACTCTCAATGATGTTGCTGGTCCTCCAGATTAGCATTGCTATGATCTAATGCCCATATCTTGGTTCCAGGTTTACATTATTGGAATCCAGCATGCAAGAAAGGGGATCCTCCTGGCCCTAATGCTTTGACCCCTGCTCCAACAAGAGGTCCCAGACTGGCCCGATTGGGATTAATCAGTGGGTGGTTTTTACTGCTAGGATCAACTGCATTCCAATAAGTTTCCTTCCCTTTGGTCTTTGGACAGGGTCAAGTCTTATTGGAAATGTGGGTATGATGATCTAAGTGAACTCGGTGCCCCAACTGTGTACGCAGTACCTGCTAGTTTGCGAGTGTGCATCCTCTCATAGGGCTCTATGGTAAATGAGGAAGGGCATCAGTAATTTTTATTTAAATTTAAATCCATCTTCTTTCTTCTGCTACTCTAACAAGGCCCCCTACTTAATCAATCAATGAAAGTGATAACACCAATGCAAAAAATCCCAGATTGGATGATATGACATCAGCGACAGCACTCCAAAATCTATGATTTGGAGATCTTTTAGTGAAAGCCTCCCTGTGGAGGGATGAATGAAACCCAGCATCCCTCCACAAGAGAAGATCAAAATGAATAAAAAAAATAAATAAAATAAACTAATTTTCTCTAGGTAAAAATGCCCTCCCCAATCCTTGATGCTCTGATTACTGAGTTAAGGACCAAGGATAGGTTACCATATTTAAAATCTTAATCCTAGGACTGAAGAATTCAAAAAGTTCAGACAGACTTTCTCATACACTGAGATTCTTGCATATGCAATATTTAATATCTTCAACAGTATAAAATTTTTATAATTTCTTTTTGTTATCATGGTATATTTTTAAATTTATGAATTCCTAAGTAATAAGTAACATTATTCAGGCTAATTAAACATCAAAATGAAATAAATGGTAGGCGCCTCCGTAGCCAGGTGGGAAGGAGCAGCAGTGCGTAGCACACGCTTCTTGATTAGACCGGGGTTCGAGCCCGTCACCACCAAATACGGAGGATGCGGAAAGGTTAAGGAATGACCACCGCATATCCTGGAGCAATATGGCCTTAGTTGCTAATGCTCATAAAAAAAAAAAAAACCAAACCGAAATAAATGGTGAGGCGCGAACGTTTTTGATTAGTATATACCAGATTGTACTGGAACAGAATGAAGTTACAAATGCCAACATGCAGTATTGACATTCAGTATTACAAATGCCAACATGCAGTACACAAATGAGAAAAACACAACTTTGCTTAAAATCTTTATTTTTTAATGAGCAGAGATAAAAAATATGTATTATCATGTTTTGTAGTTTTGTATGGTTATTTCATGCAAAGTTGTTTCTTAATTAATTTTTATATCAGTTAAATAAATAATAAAAAAAAGGAGGCTTTTGTGTACACATGTTGAGATTAGAAAAGTCTATTGATTATCAAGTGCTTTAACACAGGTAATTAAAACCCCACACAATCTGTAAAATCCTGGCCAGCAAGGCTGGATTTATCAAAGTGTAGTGCTCCATTTATCAAGTTGCTCCAGGACCTCAATGTCACAAGGAGCCCAGTCTAACATAGTTATTTGCATTGGTCCAGTGCCTTCCCCTGCAACCTTGTTTTTGAGTTTCTAACAGTGTGTGCCAGGGCCCAGGCTACCTAAATCTGGCATTGCCAGCTAGGCATCCTCACACAGGTAAAAAAAACTTCTTCTCAACCTCCAACCCAGGTAAAAAAACAAGGACATGTCCTGGATTTACCAGGACATATTCGCTTTTTTAATAGAAAGAAGGACAAAAAAAAAAAAAAAAAAAAACCATGAGAAAATCCCAGTTGCTTTTGATAGAAACTTCAGTCATACAGGACTGTTGGGGAAGGGGGGGGGGGAGGTAAAAAAATTAACAGCTTTGAGAACCCAAAATTCCTGAGCAGTCTTATCTTGACATCCTGAGGACATATATATGGACATATATATACTTTTCTTCCAAACAGCTGCTTACTCTGTATAAATCGCAAATCCGCCCTGCCATGGAATATTGTTCCCACATCTGGGGTGGTGCCCCCAAAACCTCTCTCAGGCTTCTTGATTCCATTTAGAAGAGGGCAGTTAGGTTAATTAATGATTCATCTCTAACAGAGTCTCTCCACTCGCTGTCTCATAGACGCACTGTTTCTGCTGCATGCCTCTTCTACAGATACTTCCATGGGCACTGTTCTTCTGAATTAGCTTCTATAATTCCCGCTCTCTCTTTCAAAACAGTCCGAACACGTGCCACCACCAGCCAACATCCATTTACTGTCCAACTTCAAACCCACAGAACCAACTTTTCATCTTCCTCATTTATTCATTCAACTGCTGTTTTCTGGAACAACCTTCCTTCATACATATTTCCTGAAAATTACAATCTACAGAAGTTCAAGTCCAATGTCAACAAATATCTTCTTTCGTCTTCTCAACCTCCAACCCAAGCACGGTACTAAGTACTATAGGTTCTAATACCTCTTGTGTTTGGGGTTCACATAAAAAAAAAAAATATATATATGTATATATGGAGGTAATTGACATAGTGGCCATGTGTTCTCCTCAGCTGATATAGTTGAGTAGTCAGCACTGGGAGCATCACATGCATTTGAGTTGGCTGTGTTTTGAGCTCACACAATTGCTAAATGTGGTAATAATTGTATTCTGGTCAGAATAATTTTTGTAAACTCCTCTGACCTACTTAATTGGTCATTCTGGAATATAAACAAAAAAAAAACATTTTATTTTTTTATATTACTTATCTTTACTAGACTTAATAAACAGTTGTCAGTGTACTAGTAACTAGAGTAGTGTGTGTTATTAGTCTTAACAAAGATAAGTTGAACTTAGCATTGAGATTTGTTTAATTTTCAGATTAAGGGGAGAGCATCTTCCCTCTAACAGCACATTATAAAATGTTATGTTTTGGGGGAATGAAGTTGCATGAATATTGTGTAAATAATGATTTGTATTGGAATTCTTTGTTATGTAATAAGGGGAGGAATGAGAAAGCTGTTGCTAATAGGAATGGGGGGAGTAGCAGTCCTTTTCTTGACATTTTGCAACAGATTATAAGATAATTTTAAAACAGTGAGATCAAAGGTGTGAAAAGAACTAATTTTTAAAAATTCAAACATCATTGGGCCCTTTTCATAAGATTTTTGATGTGGTTTTAAAAACTGTTTTAGTATTAGCTGTTTGTTTATATACAGTGGCCAAAAGGTAATCAGTATTTAGAAATAAGAATTGCAATAAAAAATTCAAAATAATATAATCAGTTGTGATTTTATTATTTTGAATATAATTATTCTGATTGTGTATATACAATTTTTTTATTTTATTTTACAATGTTTCGAGTTTTTTTTTTTTGTTCCTGTAGGTAACATTTCGAACACGTATATATCATTGTAATATCAACAGTCAAGGAGTTATATGTTTAGATATACTAAAGGATAACTGGAGTCCTGCTCTCACCATTTCTAAAGTTTTACTCTCCATCTGTTCACTTTTGACTGATTGTAATCCAGGTTAGTGTTTTTTATTTTATTTATATAACTTTTATAATGATTACACAGAAGGTATTAGAACTTATATTGCTCTGGATGCCATGTATGAGCTGAAGGTTGAAAATACAGAAGATAAGCGTTGGCATTAGATTTTAATTTCTTTCGATTGTATTGTATGATTAAAATTGTGGAATCATTAAGCTTTAATCACCACATAGCAGTAAAAAATCCACATTATTGATCATGAGGGAATAGGGCTATAGCCTCTTTAGCTCTTACCCAAGGATCACTCCAGAAGGAAGTTTGTTCCAACGAACAGAAGTAGAAAGGATAAATGAAGAAGAGGGAAAAGTTAGTCCGGTGCTTTGTTGTTAAACTGTTAATGAATGTTGACTGGTTGAGACACATTCAGACTTATTTGGAAGAAAGAGGTGAAATTATAAGGCTAGTTCAGAAGAACAGTGCATATGGAAATACAGTAGAACCCGGATAAGAAGTTTTCCAAGGGAGTGGAGGTTTAGAACTCCTTACAAGGAAAAATGACCTAATGGTATGAAATATTAACTACAAAAACGAAAAGATACAAATACATAAGTTAAAGATCTATTTTAAGTATTATTTCAGAATTTATAAATATTTTACTCTGCCAATGTGAAACATTTTTAAACTGAGGATTTCTAATTGCTTAACATTCCATTCATTAAACTCATAACCCCAGGTGCTCACATCTGGTGAGTATGGGCTTGGCACATCCAAGATCCTGAGCTGGATATTATCATTCTTCTTTTCCTTGGTGATTACTTTCTACTTCTGACCCTTGTTCTCTCTCTCTCAGGATAACTCTTCTTTTTTTTTGGGTGGTTCAGCAAAAGCCTCAGGCTTCCTTGCACCATATGGATAATAATAACAATAATTACCAAGTTGGAAGAATAACCGCCTTTGGAGTTTAAACATATCTTAAAAGGTCACAATTACAATAAGACAGAGCAACAACAATCCATGAAGTAATTCAGAACTGTTCACAACCATCAGAACTTAATGCTTAATGTGGTCTGTATCTAATTATGGATATTGATGAAAACAATTGCAATATGTCACTTCCATTATATCAAAATGTTTATACTAAAAAGGTTTTTTTGCTGAAAGCCTCTGACTACGGAAAATTCACTAATTGAACAAGTTAATGTGTAGTATCATTTTAGTTCGTAGTAAATCACCAAAGTAAGTGAAAATTGGCATTGTTCTTGTTATATCTCATATTGTGAATGCCTTCACGAGTTGCCCTGATATTGAACTACCTTCCACAGTGGATTCTCAAATTGGCAACACTTCACCATGGAATCTCTGCAGATATCTGCTGAGAATAAGTAACATTAGTCTTCTCCAGTGGTGAAGCTTTGCTTATTGGGGGTAGTGCAATATCAGGGCAACTCGTAAAGGCATTCACAATATGAGATGTAAAAAACAATGTCATTTCACCTACTTTTGGTGGTTTACTACAAACTAAAATGATGCTATGCACTAACTTGTTCAATTACCAAAATGTTTATATTTTTTTAATATTAAAATAAAGAGTTTCTATATTTAAAAAATATATTAAGTGGGAAAGCGTCATTATAATAATGCACCGTGTATTCTTTATCACGTACTTTTTATGCGAGAAAGCTTTTTACCCAGAAAACTTCTTATGCAGGAAAATAATACATTACAGTATACACCGATGAGCCAAAACATTATGACCAACAAGTCATTATGCAAATTGAAGCAACTACAGGTGAACTACGGCACATGCACAGCTCTGGACACGGTATAAAAAACACCTGATACTGTGCTCCGTTAATCAGTGTTACTCTTGTTCTTCAGATGGGAAAGGCAGCGGACTTAAGCGAGTTTGACAATGGCCAAAGGACTGGGTCAGAGCCTATCTGAAACGGCATGGCTGGTGGGGTGCTCACGGTCAGCCGTGGTTAGTACCTACCGAAAGTGGCCAGAGGACGGAAAACCCCATGAATTGCCGGCGAGGTGTTGGATGACCACGGCTCATTGATGCTTGAGGCGAGGGAAGGCTCACCCGGATGGTACATGGCAACAGAAGGGAGACTGCAGCGCAACTTGCCGGTAATTGAAATGCTGGTGACGGGAGTAATGCGTCACAACACACAGCACGTCGAACCCTGCCGAAAATGGGGCTGCGTAGCCGCAGGCCGCTCCAAGTGCCTATGCTAACCATGGTTCACTGGCGACAGTGCCTTCAATGGGCACGTGAGCATCGAAATTGGACCTTGAGTGATTGGAAGAAGGTCATCTGGTCCGATGAATCACATTTCCTGTTGCACCATGTAGATGGCTGGGTACATGTGCATCGTTTACCTGGGGAAGTGATGGTGCTTGGATGCACCATGGGACGAAAACAAGCCAGTGGTGGCAGTGTCATGCTTTGGGCGATGTTCTGCTGGGATACCCTGGGTTCAGTTATCCATGTGCCGGGCACTCTGACATCATTGCTGACCAGGTACACTCTTTCATGGCAGTGGTCTTCCCCTCTGGCTGTGCCGTCTTTCAGCAGGATAATGAGCCATGCCACACTGCGTGGATTGTTCGAGATTGGTTCGCGGAACATAGGAAGGCTTCCAGGTATTGCCGTGACCTTCAAATTCCCCAGATATCAATCCCATTGAGCATCTGTGGCATCTCAACCACAGACCTTACAGGAGTTAAAGGATCTGCTAGTTATGTGTTGGTACCAGATACCACAAGACACATTTAGAAATCTTGTAGCTTCCATGCCTCACCGGGTAAGAGCTGTTTTGGCTGCACGTGGAGGACCAACATCATATTAGGTAGGTGGTCATAATGTTTTAGCTCATCAGTGTATAGAATTAAAATTGGGATTTGAGAAACCAAACCTAGTACAGGAAAAAACTTCTTATGCGTGAATTTCTTATCCGGGTTCTACTGTATTTGTAGATGTGGCATACAGCAAAACCTGAATGTCTGTATGATATGAGTACAATAATTTTTAAATGAGGATTGTTAAAGAGAAGTAGTTTTGTGGGTGTCACTTCAGATGCGGGCAAAATATTTCACGATAGGGCCGATCTGTTGTTTGTATAGGGTTTAGTGATATGCACATGCCAAGAAAGGATAGAATTCAGGCTTATCACTAGTAAAGTATGGGATATATCTAGTAAAGCTTGATACATTTTTGAAGGAGAAAAGCAAAAAAGTTCACTAAATTGCTTCACTGCAGTTTCAGTTATGATCACTTTTGGCAATACAACTTTTCCCTCAGCAGTGCGTAGCACACGCTTCTTGATTAGACCGGGGTTCGAGCCCATCACCACCAAATACGGAGGATGCGGAAAGGTCAGGAAATGACCACCGCATATTCCCGGAGCAATATGGCCTTAGTTGCTAATGCTCCTAAAAACCAAATAACAAGCAAACAACTTTTTCCACAGTGGATAATTGACCTGTATATATGTTTTGGATAGTTCTGATTTTCTTTTAATGGGCATGTGATCAAATTCAAATAGGTGAAAGTTGCTGTGTCAAAGTTGTTTGCATATGATTGTCTGTGAATTGCTAACCTTGTTCACGAATAGAATTAAAAAATTCTGTGACATAACAAATTTCTTTATATTGTTGGAATGTGATGGAAACTCTGCCCTGCACAATAAATTCATTCATCACATCAAGGTGTTGATTTTGAAAAACAGCTGAATTATTGTGTGATATTGCATCAGAAGTGTGCATAAGTGTTAAAAGTGTAGAGGCACTTCTACATGGACATCTACATTCATGGACACTTATTGTTCAAGAAAATGTGTATGATGGGTCAAAAAAGATGACCTTTAGTCAGAAGGTACATGATGCTGTTTCCACTGAATATCTAAAATGGTTTTAACTGGAGGTAAATGCATTTTTGTAACCAAAGACATAGGTTTGCTAAATCACTCCAGAAAAGGAGGACAAATATGGAATGACACCACAAAGCATCTCCACCACTCAAAAAAATTCACGGCACCTTCAGCTGGCAAGATAATAGGGTGTCTTTTGAGATTCAGAAAGGTCAAGTTTTGTCAATTTTTTGCCACTTATAGTTAATGCTCAGTATTACAGCAACTTCCATCTTAATCCTTTTATTGATGAATCAGATATATGTACTATATGCAGGCAAGGTCCTATGCAGTGAATTTTCATAGGGGCAAGTTCTGTGGAAATTTAAATTTTGTACATAAATACTCTAAAATATTAATATGTTTTTATTTTGCCCTTATTGCCCAATGCTAGAGTGAATTGTCAATAATCAAATCAAAATTAAAAAAAAAAAAAAAAATCATTTATTCTTATCTTATCTTCCTTCATGGATTAGGCGAAGAGGTCTGCCCATCTTTTCTTTGATCTTCCTCTGTCTCTTTTTCCTTTTGCTCTATATGTATAAGCTAATTTAGGGAATCTATTATCTTCCATTCTTTCTACATGTTCTTTCCATCTTTGTCTATATTCTATAATTTTGCCATTAATTGAGTAAATCTTTAATTCCTTTCTAATATTTATGTTTGGTGTTTTATCTAATTTTGTACATCCTTTAACATATCTTAAAAATTTCATTTCTGCAGCTTGTATTCTATTAAAAAAAAAAAAATTGTAAATAAAGCCCCTTTTTCTTTTCTTTTTGATGCAACAGCCTCTGCATCAATTTTTGTATTTATTTTATTTGATTTATCTGGATCTGAATTCCACAGAAATTTTTCACTTTCAGTTTTTTATAAGTCCAAAGCAGACAACCGAGGTCTAGTTTCAAAGCTGTTTTCATTTATTATACTTATTATACTAGAAAAATTTCAAAGGAGTTTATATGTTGAAGGAAAATATTGTTTTAAGCATCTGTATATATACTGCTAAAAACATTAACGATACCCGTACAGCAGTTTGCAAGAAAAGGCCTGCAAAACTATCAGAATGTTCTGCTACACTACAGTGCACATCCACATATGGTGAATTTGGGAATTATAACATAGGTAGTCTTGGACTAGAACAGGAATGCCTGAACGGGCACACATACAAATTTTTTGGGCATGCAGAATTCAGAGTGTCACAAAAAAATTGAGTCAACTATTGAACAGTTTTCTTCAAGATTTGTTAAGTTGAGAGAATTGGAAGAAACTGCAAAATTCATTATGTTTGCAGACAGTGTACAACTAGCCAAACTGAACCTGAAAATGTTTCGGTGGATCGACCTGGATGATTTTGAGATGCAATTGATTGATTTTCAGAGCAGCTCAATTTGGAGGCAAAAGTTTTGACCTCAGAGCTGATTTAGAAAATATTGAAAGGAAATGATTAGTGATGGGATTAGCAAAGAAAACTGCAGAAAATGAGGTATTAAAAGTTTGGAATTCCATTCCTGAAACTTTTGTCTGTTTAAAAAATCTGGCAACAGCATTGCAAACAATTTTCTCATAAACATATTCTTGTGAGTCATTGTTCTCAGTGAGGAACTTTGTCAAGTCTAGTCATAGGAGTGCTGCATGCATAGCTCTAAAAGTTACAAAGTATAAGCCTGATGTAAAGTATCTGTCGTCAGTGATGCCTCAACAGAAGTCTCACTGATGTTTTATATTCATAATATGATAGGTTTATCATTTTATATTAAATTTGTTCTGTAAGCTAAAAGTTATATTTTTGTTATGATTTTATTTTAATACCTTTATTAAAGCTTCTTTGAAATAATGTCTTATTTCATTCTTTTTTTTGGTAACAGTTTTGGCAAGTAAAAAACGTGTATGAAAAAGTAGCTCGGCAACCTTTTTTGAGTGAAGAGCCATTTTTGATTTAATTAAAAAAAAAAAAAAAAAAAGAATCGGAAGAGCTGCACCTCAGCTCAAGCTGGAAGGAGGGGGGGGAGTTTTTTAAGAAATGGAATAGAGTGGGAAGGTGTTTTATTAATTATTCATAGTTCATGTTCGAAAATATTTGCTCATGGAAATGCGTAGCTTGTCGTACATGTGAGCTAAAAGTTAGAGCTGCAGGTTGCCAACCCCTGCAGTAGAACATCAATTATCCAAACTAATTGATGTTAATTGGGCCCAATGTTAATTGGGCTCAAACATACATGAGAATACCCAGTTTATATGAAACAAAGTGTAATTAGGCCTACAATTAAGTGCCTCCGTAGCCAGGTGGGCAGGAGCAGCAGTGCGTAGCACAGCACGATTCTTGATTAGACCAGGGGTCGAGCCCGTGACCACCAAATACGGAGGATGTGGAAAGGTCAGGGAATAACCACCGCATATCCCCGGAGCAATATGGCCTTAGTTGCTAATGTTCCTAAAAAAAAAACCAAGCCTACAATTAAATTATTGTACGCAAGGTATTTTGAAATATGAAGTATTAGAAAAAATAATTGATTTAGGAAATGGTTTGTAAATGATATATATTATATTGTAATTTGGAAAATTAAATGCACAGGGCATAATCCTTATGGGTTTTGATAACTATATAGTATCGGTGTAAATACACCATACTTAACCCATATATTTGAACTACGTATGTAGCACAGAGGGCATCGTTTTAATTGTATCTCATAATGTGCTTGCCTTCACAACGAGATAGCTGCTATTGCATTACTTCAAATAAATAATGCTTCTCTAGTAGAGAAGACTACTGTTATTTATTTTCAGCGGTACCACCACCCAGACGATCGTTTCGAAGCTGTGCGGCTTCATTGTGAAGGCAACCACATTAAGAGAAGCGTTATTTATTTGAAGTAATGCAATAGCAGCTATCTCGTTGTGAAGGCAACCACATTATGAGATACAATTAAAACGATGCCCTCTACACTACATACATAGTTCAAATATATGGGTTAACTATGTTGTATTTACACCGACACTATATAGTTAATTATATTGTAAATGCAATATATACTATATTTTTTTTTAACTTACCTAATTGTTTTACATGGTTTCAACTATAAACCACACTTTTTTTTTTTTTTTTTTACATTAACGAAATAAACACAAGTAATGCACACAAATAAGAGTATAATGAATCTTGGGAAGGTTTATTTTTTAAAATATGTAATCTTGTATTTTTTAAATATGTATTGAATTTTACTTTGAACCATGTGAGGTCTCTCTCTCATCCTCTTTAATAGCAGTATCTCTATAGAACTTCATTCAAGCTGTTACTCACACCATGCCATTGCAGTTTCTAGCACAGTGGAGGCCTCGAGTGGGCCTTGAAATACATTGTGGTAGGAGTAATACCAGTGCACTAAAAGTAGATACTGTAATTTTTTGGGGGAACAACGGTGGTTTGGATAATCGATGTTCTAATGTACTTTGCAAAAAATTCCGAGCAGCACGCTAGTTTTTTTTAACGAGGTTAGTTCTTTTTTTAAAAAGATTTAGCCAATTTTGGCATGCACCCTTAAAAAGGTTTGCCATCCCTGGACTAGAATGTCATGAACTGGTCTCTTTACAGTTCAGATTTAGCCTCCAATGATTATTACTTGTTTGGGTTAATAAAAGAGCACCTGGGAGGATAGAAATTCAAGACATGATAAACTAGAGTGTGGTTAATATCTTTATTGCTGCCTGTTTTTGCTTATGTAACTTATATAAAACTGCAGTTGCTTTAAAATCTAACTATAATATTTGCATTTATGGATAAATATGTATTAAAATAATAAAATGACTTGAATTTGAATCTGTTTATAAAGTTAAATTAGACCTGTTTTGTCTTTTCAGTGTATTGTTTAATTTTATACTAGTTTTAAAATATTCAGAATATTGACTGTTTTGAAACTACCAGTCTGAATAAGTAATTGGGTTCTGTATCACAGATCTGAAAACCTTCCTTTATTTTAAATATGTGACTGGGACTTCCTCAACAGACAGTATACCTGAGAAGTTTCTTGTTTTATGTTCCTATCTATATCTAAGTGTTTATTTTTCATTTCTAGCTGATCCTCTGGTCGGGAGCATCGCTACACAGTATCTTCAGCATAGAGAAGAGCATGACCGCATTGCTAGACTGTGGACAAAACGTTATGCTACATAAAGATAGCTCATCTTAGGCGTATCTTCCATTCTTTCCCTTGCCATTCAGCTCATCACAAACTTTGGCCTCCCTTAACTTCATCACCATATACCAGTGTGTTGGTGCTGCATGTTTGTTCTGTCATTGACATTGGATGGTTTTTGTCATCATTAATATTATTTGATCTCATCAAGCATAATATCTCCTCTCCCTCCCTTTTCTGTTTCAGTTAGGTCACTTGCTATAACAGTATGCCTAAGAATTGTCATTTTTTTTAGAAAGTTTTCTTTCATTCAGAAAATTTTCATAGACTCAAGGGTTTTGAACTTTATGTTTAATAAAGTTCAAATAGCAGAAAAGCATTGTGTTTAACTGCATTTTACCTTATTTGAAATGGCTTTTGAATAATTTTTGTCTCGTACACTTGGGCAGTCAATCAGTTTTATTTCAGACCATGTTTGTTGTTTTATGTGCACAAGTTTCTGTCTGTGAAAGCTAATTAATTATACTTGTATGAAATTTATGCTATGTATATAGATTTTTCTCACTTAGAGAAAGGAAAGTTTATTTCTGCAACACAGACTTTATTAACAGTATGTATAATATTTCATAGGACACTGGTTTGCAAACAGGTTTATCACTGGCAAAACGTGACCTACAATAAATTTGCGAGCAACTCATTTTTCATTTGTATTTCCTGCACACGTTTAATTTCAACCCCTTTTTAGCAGTGGCAGAACATCCCTGAAAAGATGCTTTGTTAATATACCTCAGTTTCTGTTTCTTTAATTTTCTTATTTTAGTCCTAATTGGATGAAAAAGTTAGGAAGTACTAAGGGAGATGATGCGATGATTGGTTGTAAGTTTTCAGGATGCTTTCATAGAAACATTTTTACTATAATTCGTGGAATTTGCATTAATTGCAGTTATATTTGTTATTGTGAAATGTTGATGGTTGTATTTGAAGATTAATTTTATTTTGCTAGTATTCAGCAATCAATACCTGCTTATTATTTTTTTAAAAAATTTTCTGTTGCTATAATACTGCCATGCAGTTTCTTTCTTTCTTTCTTTCGATTATTTGAATTAAATAATTTTTGGAACAGTTTTACCAACAAAACACTGTGCTTCCGTCATACTGAAGAAGAGATGTGTATTTATTGTATTCGATATGATAAAAATTTCCATATATAATTTTGTAATTTTACAAAATACAATTTATTTCATTTATTTTTCAGGTGATCTCTTAAGTTTCAAAACTCATTATTGTGTAAGGAATACCTTTATATAATATTTATATACATTGCTGAAACATAGCAGTTTTGGTGTTCCTACATGTGGCTTGTTATTTGGATGGAAATAAGTTTGTAGTTAGCCAGTTAGCAGTCATATGAAAAGAAGTTTGAAAATTTTGTGACAGTAGGTGTTAGAGGGTAAAGAATTCCTGTCAGTGCATGTTATATAGGCCTTTGGGTTAGTGGTGTGTTAACTTTCCATCCGGTCTTCAGCATTCCAGAGGTAGTGTATAAGCTTGTTGGTTTGTGTTTAAGGAAGAGCTTTTGTTTTAATCCATCTGTAATGGTCAATTTGTAGTTACTGTGATGTGATGATCCCCACACGTGTAGAATGCTCACATGTTGCTGGTATCGTGCACACCAGCCCATTTGTTGCTGGCTTGAGTTGATCTCTAGTTCTTCCTGTATGAAAATAAATAAAACTGTCCATTAAAAATATCTTTTTAGTGGTAAACTGTCTTCCGTGTATTCATTGTTGTCACTGTGTATTTTGTTTACTATAAGCCATGGTGTATGAATGAATAGTCTTCTATTAATAAATAATCTGTTCATATATTTCAGATGGCCATGTACAAAATAGATAATACAAGATTATTACCATATTTTATGGTATTGTATGGATTTAACACAGCATGGGTAACTCTACTTGCACTGACCTCTTGACTATGGTCTGCCTTAGAAAATAGTAATGTTAAAATTTATTTATTATTTTTTAAAAATTAATTTGCTTGTGTTTATATATACAGTAAAACCTCAATAATTTGTTTTCAAAATATAATTATTTGTAAATATTTTCAAGTTGTATAGTCCATGAAAACATGCAAATCTTTTCACAATCGAGAAATGTATGAAGTGTGACAATACAGTTCCTGGACTGGTGTGGTCATGTTCAGGAAGTTTGAAAATAAACAGAAGTGGTATGTTGTAGTTCAAACTTCCTCCAACAGATGGTGGTACAGAAATTGTACAGTAGGCTGACACATTGCAGGTAATGACCAGTTTCACTAGTAGTACAGGTAACCCTCATATAACACGGTAGTTTGGTTCCTACAAAATCTCGTGTAATGCGAAACTGTGTTATACAGGACTAAGAACCAGTACAAAAAGGGGGATTACATTCCAAAAATACACCATTTTTTTAAAAAACTATCGGAAACAATTTTTATAATAGTAATAACTATGTATAAGTCTAGTGTGAAAGCATCAATAATACATAGCCAAATCTGAATGAACAGAATATTAGCAAAGCAGCATCGTTTTAAGTTATATCTCATATTGTGAACACCTTCACGAGTTGCCATGATATTGCACTACTTCGAATAAGTAACGCTTCACCTGAGGAGAAGACTAATGTTACTTATTCTCAGAAGGATACCACCACCCAGACGGCACCGTTTCGATGGCAAAACAGTTACTCCACAATATAAGAGATGCCTGATGGTGTATGATGTATTTAGACTATAAAGCGTTTAAGGCGTAAGCCTCAAGCTATGGATAGCTTGAGGCTTACGCCCTGGTTCTGGCCATGGGTGTTATGTCCCCACCCATGCACTCTGCCCTCCCAATCTAGCACCAGTGGATTTCCTCTTTCCCAAAGTGAAAACTGTCCCGAAAGGAAAGATTTCAGATGGATGTTGAGGAGATAAAGAAAAATGTAACTGCTGTGAACATCTTTTTGGATGTCTTTGCTGACTCTTTTCAGAAATCTTCAGAACAGTGTATTAAGTGCATTCAGGGAGGCGGTGATTACTTTGAATAAAAATAAAATCATTTTTGAGCTCCTTCACTTTGTTCTTTTATCATACCTGTCTGGGAATTTTATTCTTGTATGCCATTTAGGTGATATCAATACACAAATGAAAACAAAAATAAAACTGAATATAAAGAGACCAAACCAAGTAGACAACAACTAAAGTTGGTAATCTTTTATGATATTGCAAATAGGTAACAATACTGAAAATTTCTAATGAGAACTATGCTGCTGCATAAATTTGTGCTCAATTATTAGTTAAACAAATACTTTTATTTTTTAATAGTATAAACTATTTGCAAGTTACTTCATGCTAATTTGTTATCTCATGGAATTCATGCCTTGGTTTGCCATTACTGGCATAGAATTTGCCCGTGTGTTCACAACGATCAGTGCAACACACCCATGTGTGTTGCACTGATCAGGACATATTTGATTGTGGCTTTAGTTAAAATGATGGCTTGGACACCAAGTTTTTTTGATGACGTCATTATTTTCAATAATTTGGAGGGTTTTTTTCTTTTTTTGGTGTGATTTACTAAAAGTAATGCACATGAACTTAAAAAACGTTCCTCATCTGATGAGTTCCTTGCAAATATTTTTGTTTTAACTGGAGATTTGTATTGGTGCTTATATGAATGTAAATGCTCGACATAAACATTTATACAAGTTGCACAGTTCATCAATGCCAGTCATGCATTGAATTAGGGACACGACTATCATGAACTAGGCTATCTTAGTGGTTGATGGTTGTGTTACATTGACCAATCTAGATGGTGGTTTATTATGACCTTTTTTAGTGACTGATCCTGAATGGTATCATACCCAGTGACTCATTCCAGATGGTGGCCCATTGTGTTAACTTGGTAATTAACCCCAAGGAGGTTAACTCTAGATGGCTCATTGCATTGCCTTAGCAACTTAGGGTGATTACACATAGAACAAAGGTAGCTGCTTAAAACCAACAGCGACATAAACTGGAGTAAAGTTTTGCACTGGTCAACTGCTTTCTGTTGTGTTCATAGCCAGTGAGAAGCTGCACCTGATGTGGCTGCTGCTGCCAGTTAAGCAATTACTGCATCCTACGTGTTCATAACCAGTGAGAAGCTTCCACTTTATGTCGCTGTTGCTTTCCAGTAAGTGGCTACTTGCATTCTACGTTTAAGCACCCTTATCCTGGATCGTAGCACATTGTGCTGCTTTAGTGGCTTATTGTAATAAGTGATATATATGAGATGGCAGGCACTGCCTAAACACAATAAGTGTAATTTAGTTTGTGCTGGTATATGTATTCAGATGTGGACATGGCTTTAGAATTAGCAACTGGTTTTGTGTAATTAAACATTTTTTTCTTCACTTCTCATTTCACCTACAGCAATTTTTCCTTTGAACTACTGTTACCAGAAGATATCTGGCCTTACCCTATTCTTCTTCTAGCCATGTTCTCCCATCGTTATCCTTTTCACCACTGTTGTGCAACATATTTAACACATCTTTGATTTCATCTATTTCAACAAGAACGTTGCCATTAATTTATTATTTTTTGTGCATTTACTACTGTACCCTGCTTTACTCTATTCCAACTAGCAAACAGCACTTTTTATAATTTTCAATATTGGTCATTTTCATTTCTCCTCTTGTGTCCACTTCCATTAAACACGTTTATCTCCTTCAGTACAACCTTTTACAGCTAAATAGGTTCCCTGATAGATTGTGAGTGAAGTAAGAAAAGGCACTTGATATTGCCATTGTTGCTTGGTAAAATTTCAGTTGAAGGGGCAGGTTTATATCTAACATATTAATGCCCTAATGCTTTCATTTTGATTGGTTTTACTTTCAAAAATGTTGAGACCATTCTGACACAAAAAAAAAAAAAAAATTAGGAATTGTAACCATTAAGTTTTTGAGGAAATTTCTCCATCTTGTATAAATAAAATTCATGCATTTATTGGAGGGGGGGGGGATCTGAATTAGTTAAGGTTTACTAACTTATACTAATATAAAAAAATTAGTAAATTGATGTGCCTGATGTAAATTAAAATTTTAGTGTTTCTTATACAAATTAAAAAAGTGAAACCTAGCTCTATTAGTTCCGAAGAAAAAATTGACTCGCTCTTAGATTGCAGCTACATTGCGATCGATTTCAGGCAAATTTCTCATCAAGTGAACTTCAGCTGGCAGCACCGTGAGCAATCATGGTGCTGCCAGCTGAAGTTCCAGTTCTGTTGTTTTAGTCATGACTCAAAATCATCCCCTATCTAGTGAATGTCCTTGAACTGGCAGCTGTTTCAGCAAGCATGGAAAGCAGAGATGAAGGAAGATGTACTGCATCCTTGTATTTTTTAATAAATCCCTAGAAAATGGATCACTAAATTGCTACCAACGGCAAAGCTTCCTCACACTTGCTGTTTATTCCAAATTCTATTAGTATACAAATAACAATATGCACACTGTTTCAAATGAATATTTAATAAATTCTGCTTGAAACATTCACCTCATTTGCAACTTTATTCCATAAGTTATGGTAACTTCATTTTTTTTTTTGGTCCTTCAAAGCTCGTCAAAACAAAGATTAATCAAATTTTCTGTATCCCTAGTTCATATGATCAGAAACAAACTAGTTTGAGTGACTAGTGATGACAAGCAATCTGCTTCAAAATTTGAAAGAAATTGCATATGGTGTGACTGCAGCCAAAGTATCCATACTTTAAATTGTTATTCTTAGTCAAAGGAAGAATGTGTTACTGTTCATATAATGTTACTGTTCATATAAGGAATTCACATTCTAAAGTAGTTGCTTTGTAATGAATGCAGCATATCACACTGAAACCTTCCTGCACATTAATTTTTACTCCCCCCCCCCTTTGTTAATATAATTTCAGTTTGATAACTTGAAATACGTGATGCAATTCTTGACCTTCAATAAGGAAAGCATCTCAAGGTGAAATTACACATTTAATATCATTGGTGGCCATTTAACTCCCTTTACAAGCTTAGGATATAAAATATGCATATGTAGCCTAATAATTTTATGCAATCTTGATCAAATGAGCTTAGGCCGTATTATCAAAGCTTGAAAGATAGTTTTCTCCAGTGCATCTTATTATTGTAATTTAAATTTGAAATAAAAAGAAGCGATCTTTTAGTTTTTGGCTATAGTGCAAATTTGGTGGAAAAATTTGCCATTTAAAGGATTATAAGAGCCCTCACTCAGTTCATAATGGCAAATTTTTATTGATATATCAGTAAACCAAAACTCTTTAGCCTTCGGTTTTTTTTTTTTAGTTGTTGGCGCATCCAGCTTTTGTGGCCATAATGCACCTCCCAAGGTTTTTGCACTACTGTGATCCAAGCCCGAGGTGGGATTCGAACCTGCAACCTTTGGGTTGCCAGGCAGGCACTTCACCAACCCAGCTAGCCTTCTGTGACTTATGGCTTCTGACTGAGTTGCTGTTTCTATTTTTTCTAAATGTCAGGAGTGGGATTTTAGAGGGGTGGGAGTTCACAATGCCACAGCCTGTATAAACTGTTTGAATTATTTAATAATCAGTTGCAGTCAAAAATTGTAATGAATATTTATTGCAATTGTACAGTATAGAAAAAACAATTGCACTTAAAAAAAAAATACCACAGCTTAAAAAGTGAAAAATAAGAATTATAAAAAATTCTATTTTCCACACTTCAGTACAGTAACAACTGTACTAAAATCAAACTAGTTCGGTTTGATTTTAGTTTGTGTATGCATGAAAGAAAGGTGGAATTTTTGTATCCTACCAAGTATTGAAAACCAGACAGCATATTAGGATTTTAGGATGTGTTAACTTGTAAAAGGTTTTAAAAGAAGCAGTATAAATAATGACTGTCGTGTTGTTCACTACACCAAAAACTACTTATCAACTTATGCTTGAAGTGGAAAATAATAAGTTGAATGCTAATATTTTGCAAAAACAAGATTAGATATATTTCTTGTCCAGTTTATCAACCCATGCAAATGTCACACACAAATCATCAGTTCTAATAAATATTCAGGCATGATAAATGTACTCAAACTTGCATTTAGAAATATAGAAACTATCTTTTGTAAGTTTAATAATTTGTGATTCTGAATATATCAAATGTGATATAATTTATTTTGACTAGTTCCTGGTCATTACATAGTAGTCTTGAGAACCTTATGATGTGATCCAGGCAATAGGGTTGTCATTTTGGATAAGATTGGAGAATGTCTTTAAGTGTAAAGATTTTCCAGCCAAGGTACTGTTCATGTGCTGTCTAATTGCATTTGCTTTTGGGAAAGTAAAGATAGCCCACAGGAGAAATCTGTGCTTTTATTGTGCATGTTAAAACTCTCATTTAGGGATAGCTGCTGGCCACTATGCTTTGGACCTGGGAATGATTCTATGGAAGCAACACAACTGATCACACCATTAATCCAGTTCATTATCTGCTCAATGGTAAGATACATCTTCCAGGGAATGGTAGTGGTTGCCTGACTACATCTGTTGGTATTCAAATGTTTAGGCAAAATGATAGTTCCCAGTCCTAAAATAAAGAATGTGTAAAACACATTCTTTATTAAGTTTTATATGAACGATTTAAGTAGTTCAAACTTTCAGGTGCTCTGGTCTCTGCTTCTAATGTTAAGGCCAAGAACTTTTCAGAGCATAATACAGTGTTTTTGTGGTTCACTGGGACTTTGGGAGTTATTTCATAGGTAGAATTCCAGGCTATAGATATAACTTTCTTATATCCAGATATTTTGTTTTTCCAACTCCATTTAGGTCCCAGTGAAGCCACATAAATGAATTTTACTGTATTAATCAGTTTCCTGAGATGGATTTAAATATTATAGGCACATAGCTGCAATTAAATTATTACAGAAAAGATGCAATGATTTTGAATGCCTATGTCCTAGTGATTATTAGTTTTCTTGTATTTCTTAGAATTCTTCTACACAGAGAATCTTTCTTTTTATGTGCTTAGTAGTAGTAATAGTGGCATGTGATGCAAGAAAGCAAGCTGCAGCATTAGCCAAAAAAAAAAAAAAAAATTACACAACAATTCCCTCAATGTTTGTCCAGCTCCTCCTTAAATTTAGTTAACCTATTAACTTCAACGACAGATGGAAGTTTATTCCAGCAATTAACCACCCACTGGCTAAAGGCAAATTTCCACACATCCATTCTACATCTGTCTTTTTTAAATTTGAATTTATGCCCCCTTAGGTTCGTAATCTGAACAAGTGGAAGAATCCCATCAGAATTCAGCATGCTCAACCCATTCAAAGCCTTATACACCTCACAAGTGCCTAGTCTCCAGCCGCTGCAATTTGCAGAACTTAAGCCTCTCTTGGTAAGAGGATCCCTTCTTTCCCCCTCACCAATCTTGTTGCCCTTCTCTATACACACTCAAGCAAATCTACATCTCCCTAAAATGAGGCCTCCAGACCTGTATGCAGTACTCAAGGCGCAGCCTGACCATTGCCTTATACAGAGGGACAATCACCTCCTTTTCCCCGCTTGCAAAATTGTTTATCATTGACAAAACCCCATGACCTTCCCTGGCAGCCTTTCTGCATTGCTCAGAAAACTTCATATCTGACTGCACAATTAGTCCCAGGCCTTTTTTATTTTCTACCACCTTAAGTGTAGTACCACACAGTTGGTACGTTCCTCTGGGGTTACTTCTACCCATATGCAGTATTTTGCATTTGTCAATATTAGACTTCAGTTGCCACTTCTCAGCCCATCTTCCCAAATTTTCTAGATTCCTGTTGCAGTGGCACACTGTCATTAACAACCCTGCCAACCTTTGTATCATCTGCAAACTCCGACACTAAGCCTGATATACCTTCATCAATATCATTGATAAATATACAAAACAGTGGACCCAACACCAAACCCTGTGGGATTCCAATAATAACATTAGTCAACGAATGGTGAACTTTCACAACAAGCAAAACCACCCACAATCTCTACTTTTTCTTCTTAAAGAATATTATAATCTGCTTTGTTAGTTCTCTACAATTTTTGTTAAGGAGACAGAACTTTTCTCATCGCTTTAAGGACCAGAATAATATATCATATACAAGAAGTCTGAATTTTTAGATAATGAAAGTTTGTATGTTGTCATTTGCTCATAAGTTGTGTAGTCGTATATTTAAGTAAGAAACCTGATCTAGGATTAGAATTACTTTTCACATGTCAACCTTGGCGCATTATATGTGAAGTTTCTGTCACCATAGACTAATAGTAATAAAATGCTACAACATAATCATAAAACAAATAAAATAGCAAAAATAAAGATCATTTTTAAGAACTAATAAAAGATACCTGCTAAAAGCAGTAAAAATACACTAAGTGCAGCTTTCAAAGCAAGATGCCTCTTCACTAGCTTGTGCAGCGAACTAACACTATGACAACAGTCATCTGACTGTAAGATCACACCCAGGACTTGTGATCAGTCAGGATCTAGTAGAGTAAAAGGTAAATATAAAATACATCAGCAATCACCATTGTAGGCAATTTCCATTCTGCAATACCACCACCCAATGTAAGAATATAAAGAGCCTCAAGCATACACAATAAACAATAATTGAGTTAACCAAAAAACCTAATTAAGCTGATCACACTGTGTTCAACTAAGGGTGGAGCAAGGAAAATTAGCAATTTCAAAATCCCCTCACGCTCAGACATGATAGTCTCGCCAGTATAACAACTAAAAATGGGTTTAGGGCTGAAAGCCTCAGACTATGCAAAATTTACTTATAAAACACGACCTGTCAGACGCTCAGACCTTAAGGTCTGAGCATCTGGCAGGTCTTGTTCAAATTCCGTTTCAGAGACTGGACCAAAGCATTCATTGTACCATTAGAGAAAAAAAAAGAAAGCTGAATATGGAAATTACAGGTAAATTTTAAAATATAACAGGATCAAATATTCAAACCAAGAAAAATTATAGGAAAGTCATGAGAGCATAAGAACCTATATTTAGAATTTTTGTAGAATGTTCTTTCAAATTTAAAAAAATGGCATAATCTTTCTAAGGAAGTGTTAAATAAAAAAATATGTATAATAGTGGCAAAGCAACAAATGATGATCGAAGAAAGCACAGGAAATGGTATAAGACATTGATTCAGGGCCAGGTGACCTGTAGGCTGCTTGCTCCACCCTAGCTATAATTACTGAGCAAAACACTTTTGGCTAGGCAATAAATGAACCTCCCCTGACTCTTCACTTTAAATAAGCTTCTGTAAAGTGCAGGCAGAATAATGACAAACTTTCTGATCAGACACTAACAAGCAAAGACACAAACACTTGATACCCACTAGCTCTTGCCTCCCTCTCTAAGGCAGTGTTTCCCAAATGGTGTTCAGTGGAACCCTGGAGTTCCATTAAGTAAAAGTGTAGGTTCTGCTAGAAAATAGGGAAGGAGAACATTAGAATAACATTTAAAGACTTAAAAAAAAAAATTCTAATAACATTTCTCAAAAAGAATTAGATATTTTTTATAATAATTTTAATTTAAAAATCACAGCATGTTCATATGTTAACTGAATGGATATGTATGTAATTTGAAATGATAAACATAACATTGTTTAAATAAGAGAAGCTACAAACTTTTGGCAGTGGTGTATTATGCTGTACACCACTGCCCATGCTCAGGATAACAAGCAATGGCGGAATCCACAGGTAGTAAACTGAGGAAGAAAGCAGATGAGCTATGATCTCAGAACACAACGGTTGTTTCAAGCGGAGGAACTTCTGGGAAGAGAGATGGTGTTCTCCAGGTAAACACACCCAGCAGAAGGCAATGGCAAACCACTGCTGTAAAATGCCAAGAATGTCATGGTTGTGCACAATTTAAGAAAGGTAGACAACAATGTGAAGGGGATCTCAGTAATGCTCGGTACCGATAACCATGGACTGCAGGTGGTGCCAGATCAGCAACAGAAGAAACTAAGCAGAACTAGCAATGGCAGATACAGAAAGAAAAACAGGCAAGCATTGAAATTGGCTACTTGGACACTTTTCCAATGCGGCAAACTTGATAATGTAAAACAGGAAATGGAACAATTACAAATCGAATTACATTATGAACGATTATGGAACTAGAAAAGTTTTCTGAACAGCTGGAAACAATGCAAATCTCAGGAAATTATAATCATAAAGGGAGACTTAAATGCAAGAGTAGGAAGTGAGCCAGATGGAGATGTGATAGGAAGATATGGATTGGGAAATCAAAATGAAAGAGGTGAAATTTGGGCACAGTTGTGCAAGATAAACCAACAAGTGATTACCAACACTTGGTTTAAAGAACATCCAAGGTGCACCTGGACATGGGAAAAGTCCTGGAGACAATGTAAGAAATCAAATAGACTATATCACTATAAATGAACGCCATTCTTCAGGCAAAGACATATCCAGGAGCGGATTGCGGAAGCGACCATGTACCAATAGTAGCCAAACTCCTGGTAAGCCGAAAAAACAAACGAAGCACAAGAACAGAATGTTTTCAATTTGATCTACTGCAGAAAGATGATGGCATCAGGAATGCATATGCTGAGGCAGGTATGAGATACTTGCAAATGAACGAAACAGCAAATGGCACGCACTGAAGGAAGCTTTGACCAACACAGCATGCAAGATCATTCCAAAGAAAGAAAGGAAAAGTAAAAATCAATGGATGATGAGCAAAAGCCTGAGCTTGATGAGGCAAAGGCAACAGATTTTTCCAAGATGCAGCGAAGAATATCAGAAGATGGACAAGGAAATTAAGAGGGAATGCAAAGAGGCAAAAGAAGCATGGTTAAATGAGCAGTGCCAAGAGATTGAAAAATATGAATGCTCAGAGCCAGGTACAATGTACAGGAAGATCAAGAAGTTGGTGGGACATAAGATCTGTCCAGCATCGGGCTGTATAAAAGCAAAGGACGGAACAGTAATCATGAAAAAGAGCAAACTTATGAATGGATGGACAGAATACGTAAAAGAACTCTTTCAGGACGAATGCGGGGAAAAACCAACAAGCCATAGGACCCTGAAAGGTCTGGAAATACTGAAATCGGAAGTCAGGGCAGCTGTATCCCAATTGAAAAGTAATAAGGCGGCTGGACCAGACACCATCATGACAGAAATAAGGGCTTTGGATGATTTTGGCATTGCGATAATAGCTGAGATTTTAAATGAGATATATGAGAATGGAGTAATACCAGAGGATCTTAGTAAATTCATATTCATAGCTCTGCCAAAGAAACCAGGGACTATTGATTGTAAATACATCACACCATTAGCTTAATTATACCGGGGTTCGAGCCCGTCACCACCAGATGCGGAAAGGTCAGGGAATGACCACCGCATATCCCGGAGCAATATGGCCTTAGTTGCTAATGCTCCTAAAAACCAAATAACAACATTAGCTTAATGAGTAATATTACTAAAATTCTTCTAAGAATAATATTGATGAGGATAAGGAATAAAATAGGAGAACAATGTGGATTTATGCAAAATACTAGAACAAGAAATGCTATCTTCATGATAAGGATAATGTTGGAGAGGGCTATTGAAATGCAGAGAGACCTGTTTATGTGTTTTATTGATCTTACAAAGACAGGGTGAAATATGAACTCTTCAACATTCTAGATTGTTTAGACATAAGAATACTCAGGAACTTATACTGGGAACAAACAGCCAGCCTGAGAATTGGAAAAGACAGGGGTGAGAACATAAGAATTCTGTTCTTATGTTCTCACCTGTGTTTGCTCTCCGGACCTATTCAACCTCCACAGCGAGGAAATTACGAGAGGAACACATGAAATTGGAGGATTCACATTTGGCGGACAGAATCTAAACAACATCAGATATGTAGACGATATCACTCTCATTGCCGAGACAGAAAAAGAACCACAGGAACTTCTAGACAAAGTAGTGAAACAAGGTAGAAGGAAAGGCTTAATAATAACCATTAAAAGAAAAAAGAGTGCATAGTTTTCAGCAAAAAGAAAATTGTGCCCAAATGCATACTGAAAATAGAGAACAACATCATAGTAGAGAAGAGAAATACAATTATCTAGGGAGTTGTGTTACACAAGATGGACGATCAGATAATGAAGTCAAAAGATGGATTGGTATGGCCAAGGCCACGTTTCACAAACTGGTCAACATACTAAAAGATAGGAAATTGTCATGGAAAACGAAAAACAGAATTTTGAACTGTTATGTTATACCTGTTCTTATGTATGGTAGTGAATGCTGGACAATCTCCCGAGAAATGGCAAAGTGTTTGGAGGCAACGAAATATCCTGAACTGAACATACCAGGAAGGTAGAGGTACTAGAAAGAGCAGGAATGCAAAAATCATTACTAAGGAACATAAGAGAAAAGCAGTTGAAATATTTTGGGCACATCATGAGGAAGGAAGGTTTGGAGGAGATCATCATGACAGGCAAGGTGAATGGAAAGCGAAGCAGAAGAAGGCAAAGAATAAACTATATTAGTAGTCTGACCAATTGGATGAATGTACGGAGTCTAGACCTGCAGAGAACAGCAAAAGATCGAGAGCTGTGGAAGACTATGATCACCAACGTCCTTAACGTTGGTGATCATAGTCTTCCACAATTGCACATGCATTTGTGGAATTGCACAAATGCTGTACCAATTGCACATGCATTGTCAGTATGCCCAAATGGGCAGTTTATAGTGGGAGGGAAGCTGATTGCAGGGGTTCCATAATTTTTTAAAGATTATGAAAGGTTCAGTGGCCAAATTAAATTGGGAAACACTGCTCTAAGGCAATCTGATTCCCTCACCCCACATAAAAAAAAAAATCTTAGTTTCAATTTATAGATAACACTTCATCATTAAGGGGGAAAAAAAAAAAATTTTTTTTTTCCCATTCCGTTAAAATTCAGGGCGATTCTTGTAGCTTTGACATTGCTGAATTCAAATATGGCAATGATATTGCTGTACCACCCACCAATTTTAAGGGCAAAGGGACTAAAGTCAACTAATTTTCTAGTAAAAAATGTTACAGTACTAAATATTGAACAATGGGTCTGTTAACCTTATTCTATTTACAAAAATGTTTATTTGATAACAAAACATTTTATTGATTTTTGCTTTTTATAATCGTTCACTGGTATCCCCCTCCAGGGAATATGGAGACCAACATATTTGATCTCCATTTTCCCCATTTGAGAAATATTTGTGAAACCTTTCACCATGTTCATTCAAGACAACTCCCAAGTTTTCATGAAAAAAGTAAATGTAGGAAATAAAGCTTAATGATAGGTCAGGATTTCAGTCATAAGCTTTTGAAAACTGAGGGCGTTGAGAACCTTTTCATTTAAGCATCTATCTGAGTTTTTGAACATATTTCCTACGAGAATCTGTCAAATTATTTCAGGGAGGAAATTGATGCCGACCAGTGTACTTTGAATAACATTCCTAGTGCGTTTCCAAAATACAGTTCCTGGTGTCAATGGTCACTGAAATTCTCACTGATTAACCAATTAAAAAAAATTACACTTTTGTCAGTGGCAGTTGGATATTTAAATGTGGAAAAGTCTGTAAAGAGTTTTTCAAAAGTCATTGAGAGACATTTAATTTTTAACAAGTGTTTACTACATCACATAACTGTATGATTTGCATTTCTAGAAATAAAAACTGCAACCAAAACCTCACCATACTTTGATTTATTTATAATATTACTACAATATCATTAAAAAATTTGCTGAAATGATTTCAGTTTAATAATTTTTGTCAACAGTACCTGCAAAAATTGAACAGAGATTTAGGGATCACAGTCAAGGAAGAAAATGCAAGCCCTGAAAATTTTGCTCATCCTTCAGAATTACTTTTTCCCCCAAAAATATTACTAATTGTTCCATATTAAAGCAATGAATACATGAAATTTTATGACCATTTACAAGCTTCACATATTTTGAATGTGCAAGTACATGTAAGAGCTCAGAAGTAACTACCGTTCTAGTCACTAAAACAAATTAGTGCTGCCAATGGTGGTCTTTAGTGGCACAAAGTTAACAACTTTGTAATGCTTGTGAAAATGAGACTATACAATAAAAAAATTAGTGTTGCAACGCAAATTGGACAAATGATAATCAGAGTAGGCAAAGTGTACTGTTATTTACAATGAGTGCAGACATTAGTATTTACCAACAAATTCCAGTCTACAGTAGCCAGTTAAAAAAAAAAAAAGAAATTAAATATTTTGTTATTTTCAGTACACAGTAAGTATAGTACAGTTCTCTTAATTGTATATGAAATATAATACAAATCTATGAAAGCATGAGGGGAAAAAAAAAATCAGGAAAATAATATAATGGAGTTGCTCTCTCTCACACTCATATTGGCTAAACTTTTACACCAGTATATTCAATTATCAGTTCCTGATTTGCCAGTTAACACTAGGTTTTAGTACAGAAAATAAGGGTATATACAACTTATAAAGTAAGGTAGTCTTCTGCAAGTTCCAAAAATAGCACAATTCTCTAAACTTCCTTACAGAAACCGAATTATACATGTGCACCAAATATACTGGTAATCTCTTCTTAATAGTAACGTGAAAATACCCATATACAGAAAAGAAATGTAACACATATACACTACCAACCAGACTGCCAGTTATGGCCAGCCAGCTGCAGTTTCACTGGCCCATTTCTTTAAATTCTACATGAACAACAGTCTATTTCCCAACAGCTAAGGGCCGGTCAACCAAAGAAAACAATGTACAGCAACTCAAACATTTGGTTCCATATGCACAGTTTCTTGTAAATAATGACATAAATAACTACCATATTAAATCACATACTCCATAAATGAAAATAGTTCCTAAAAAATACAGAACCTACACAGCTTAAAATTTAGTGTGGTCATTTTACATATACTAAATTAAATAACGTGTGTGTATATATATATAATATATATGTGTATATATATATATCTGTTGTATTGCGTCAGGTCACAACATAGTCTATCCTAATAGCAGACATCAATAAGTTTACTCCTTTCAATTATATTTAAGAATATTAAATAATGCTTGTTTATACAAGAATGGTTCTATGATGTGTAACACTGGATGAACCAAATCTCACTACATACATTGCAGGGGAGGAACGAGGAAGGTATATTTTAATCTTAGAATGTGGCCCTTCTCTCTTTCTCTCCAGTGAGTTGCATATGCGGGAGTGGATGGAAAAATGGCTGGAGAAACATCACACATAACCACCAGAGCTAACATTTTATGTGACTTGGTTATTTCATATAATCTGCACATTTTATCAGCAGCCAAACTGAAAAGTGAAACCACTGGGGAATGAAAAGTTGGAGTTGAAATTGTTTCCTGCAGGGCCAAAAGCAAAACCGCCTGGTCCCCCAAAGAAGGCCTGGAATATGTGGTTTGGATCAGCATCTGAAATGAAACAGTATTTCATTAGTTGTAGCTTTAACACTTGTACAACATAGTAGCACAAGAAATATCTTAGGATAAATCCATTCATATTAAAAAAAAAAAAGTTTTTAGAAACAACACATACATAATATAATGTATAAGTTTGAGAAGTGGGTATGCAAAAAATGATGCCAAACCATCACTATAAGTTGAGTGTAAAAATGAATGTGAATTTTTTCCTTCCTCTGATAGATCAGAGTAGATAGATAAATTTTTTTTTTAAATATGTAATTTCCTTTAATTAGCCTTCATATAAGAAATATTTCCCAATCTGAGTCAGAATTACTGATTAAAAGGCTGTTATTTAATGAGGTTGTTAGTTCCCCAATACAAATTTTCCACTTTAATTAAGTAATATATACATTTTTGCATGTCAAGGTAGCAGTTGTAAAACTTTGCATCCATTAACTTCAGTGATATCAATGAAAACTCTTTTTGTTCTTTTATTTCTCTCTATCCTTGCAGTGTTTTGCTACAATGAATAAATTTTTTTTGAGCATATCTGGCAAGTCTGCTATACCATGATGATTAAGCCAATTAATTACTTTTGCCATGTTCTCCAAACCTAATCAGGGCTTTTCTTGCAGAAAACTGTGGAGCATTATTCATAATTTTAAACAATATTTGGAATGTTTTAGTCTGAAACACCAATTCTGCATTTGGTATAAATCCTTTTCTTCTGGCAGAAAAAAGCAGGTGCCTTTTACAAGTGGTATTTGTCTACAGTGTAAATCTGCACCATTATTATTATGTTTAATTCACTAGCCCATTCATCAAGGTATAAAAAATTTTTATTAGCCTCGAAAACCACCTGATGATGACTGTTCTTTAATCGATTTATTATATTGATTAAAGGCACTAATAGCAGGATCATGGCAAAATTAATCTAATTCTGCCATGATCCTGGAAATGAATATAACATGTATAGCAACATGGGTTTCATTTAAAAGCAATTCTCATGTCCATCAATGATCCCTTTTCTCCAGATAGGCACAAATGATCTCCCTAACTTTACTACTGCTTGGCATCTTAATGAAGTTGTATATGGCACTGTGTGTGTGTGTGTGTGTGTGTGTGTGTGTGTGTGTGTGTGTGTGTGTGTGTGTGTGTGTGTGTGTAGGAAAGTAAGCAAAATGAATGATTAGATTCTCATACTGAAATGGGACACAAAAACTTTGGAGGGGATCTCAGGAAGTTTATATCTGCCCGGTATTGTTGATCACTAGAATAAGCCGCGAAGGTGAGAGGTAGGAAGAGTATAATAAGAATGCTAAGAATGCAATGAGTTGTAAGAATTTTTTCTTTTTTTACTGGTGTAGCAAATGCCTGACACCCTTTACTAAAGCTGATTGCCAGGAGCCAATAACTGGCAGGGTCAGCAACTTGGACACAATCCTAAACAAGTCTTTAAAATTGATGAAACCACTGGTCTGGGAAAAGATGCTCAACAGAAAATAAGTTCAACCAGTTTTTGATGTGCATGCAGAGAAGAGCTTGCTAGGTATAAAAAAATTCATCTAAGAATCAACTGCTGGAAGGTAATCTACTTGGGATCCTAAATTGAAACTGATGCCTGCTCACCATTCCAAGAACTTTAAAAGACTTATTCCTGTGGTGTGGAAGTCGAACAAGAGAGCTTGGATTACCAGAGCCTTGTTCCAAGAGTGGTTCTGCTCTGATATAAAGATTTATCTTAACAATATGACTTGGCAGATAAGGCACTGCACATCATTGACAATATCCCAAGTCATGCAGACAAGCTTTTATGAGATAAATTAGCAGTGGTGGAGATGGAAATGTGGAATACAAACCCTGTGTTGACACACACTAAAAAGGCCAACATTGAAGATTTGATTCACTTTGTGAATTGAGGGCCTCTAAGGAGGTACCTGATGAAGAGAAGGAAAAAAAAAAAAAAAACTAAGAACTTCAACACTGACAGATTCTTTTCAAGCATTGTGAGGAAGTACACAAATAAATCGTTCTTGTAGCAATGAAGCTAGGCAGAAGGCTTGGGTGCCATGAATCCACAGCCCTTAACTCTGTATTTTAAACACCTGCTTTGTACTGCAGAACAATTCACCTTTCAAAGAGTAACTTGATGTGCACTTTGTGCTTAAATCAATGAAGTAATCACTGAACTAATTTTTGCTGGTGTTTATTTATCTAAAAAATAAGTTTAATATTCATGTTTATGACTTCCATTGAACCAATTTATCATTGTAACAAGTAAGTCTATTGCTCAGTATCCACTATTTCCTTTTCTGTTAAAATTTTAAGGAACCAATTAATGATAGATAGAGGGAGCCCACTGTATATCCTCTGTAAATACGAATGGTTATAAATGTACAGTAGCATTGCGCTTTTTTTTTTTTTTTAAATTATTAACATTCATATTAAACATGATATCCACAGTATAAACTATAGCCTTGTTGGACATAGTATATAAAAAAATAAATACTAAAACAGACTGAAACTAAACTCACCAGCAAAGCCATCGCACTCCTCAATATCAAAACCATTGTCATATCTAGATCGTTTTTTTGAATCAGAGAGAACATTATAAGCCTCTCCCACTTCCTTGAACTTCTTTTCTTCCTCACGTTTTACTTCATCTGGTGCATTGGAGTGGCGATCTAGAACAAAAAGTGAAGTTTCAAAAGCTAAATCAATATTAAATTGAAAGAAACTTTTCATTTACAGGTATTAGAGAATATTAACACATTCCTGCTGGTGTGAGCCACTATTAGGTTGGTTATATGTCCTGAATTATTTCTTTTTTCTTACTTTCTAGTATCCAAACAGAAAACTGTTTCATAACATCTGGCACGCTACAGACAAGTCATAGTTGATATATGAGGCACAGGAGATAAATATTTAAATTTTTTAATTACCAAATCACTTTTAATAACTATTGATACAGTGGAGTGTCACCCATGGTTTGATTATTAAAAAAGACTCAAGCAGTTATCTCTTGCATTTTAATTTCTAAAAAAAATCTGTACATAATTATGTGTAGCTTTCTGTTTCCTGGCTATCATATTGTAAAAATACAGAGCGAACCTTATATTTCTTTATCAAATACAATGCAAATATAGAGGTCAATTTCAAGTGCATATTATTTTATTACTATTACATTTACATAATGTTTTTTTACAACATATAAATGATTTCGACTGTTGGCATTCATGGCAAGCAGAAGTGCCTTGTGGCACTTCTTCATAGTAATAGCACAGAAATATAGATAAGAGGGAATTAGTGGAGTATAGCAGAATTTCAGAGGTTATGTAGTATATTGAAAAGTTTATTTTGATAAGTTTTCTTCTCCCTGTATTGGTTTGATTTTTTTAATATTATAAATATAATTTTTTGAAAGTTTCTTTTATTAATATTTAGTAAATTTTACAATGGTAGTTACAAGATCCACCTCGAACACTTCAGCAGAGGGTACCAAGACTCATACGGAAATAGCCAATGGCGATATCCAGGTGAGTCACGATTTTATCCTTTGCAGAACCTGTGGCATGTATTCCAAGGTTGACTTAGTGAATAATCATAGCTCACCCGGAGATTCCTTTCTTTGTCACCATTGTAAGGAGTGTACCGATCTTAAGTTAAAATTTAGTGCATTGCTAGAACAATTTGAGTCAATGAAAAAAACGGGTACTTGCCCTCGAAAATAATCTAACTGGAAACTCGTCAGGGACTCTAGTAACCTACCAAGTGATGCACTCCCAATTCAGACTCCAGAACAGAATAACCAAGTGCAAACTACTCTGGTTCAAAAAGACTTAGTTCTATTGTTAGACTCCATTGCCAGGGAAATGAGAAATATGTTTTGTAATAAGGATAGGTGAACTAGAACCAGGGTATGTCTGCCAGGAGCAACTATTAATGATGTCACCAGCAGACTGTCAGAGTTTAAGGGGGGTAAAGAGAATATCATTATTCATGTGGGGACTAATGACATTAAGCATATGCAATCTGACGATTTGTTAGACGAATATAGAACCATGCTGAAGAAATGCTGCGAAGTAGGTCACAATGTCTACGTGTCTGTAATTCTGCCCGGGCACAATAGGAGGGATTATATGCTGAAAGCCTTTTGGATTAACTCAAGATTTGAAGGACTCTGCAAGGCTTTTGGGGAGAAATTTCTATCAGCTTGACTCACACTTGTAGTGTAGAAGGAATCTGTTTTGTAGAGATGGGATTCATTAAAACAAAGGTGGTGCAAGAGTTTTTGCCAGTGTTATTGAGGATACCATAAAGGTTCAAGAAAACTGCTAGTTGGGGGGGGGGGTAATATAGATACACATTTATCTGATAATATAGGTCAAAGTAACACTTGCACATACCTCAAGAGTTCTTGTTTGTTACTGCAATAGAACATATTAGCAAGATGTTGAGTGCAGAAACATTTCAAATGAGCAGGGTAGCTAGTGCCAGGGAAGCAAGCTTAAATAACTTTTAAGGGGTGTGTCAGGGTAGTTAACTATACAAGAACACTAAGTCTTAATTGTTTACATAGTGATGTCCAGTGTCATCAATAAAATGAGTGAATTCAAACTGCGAGTTAGGACAAGTAATGCTGACATAAAAGTAGTGTCACCCGGAGATAGGGAATGAGTTTCAGTATTGTATAATGTATTTAGGAAGGATAGGGAAGATAGAAGGGATGGCAGGATCATGCTTCTTATCAAAAGCAGCATGAGCACGATGAAAGCTTTCCCAGATTCAGGCATTTCGCATGCTAGTATAGAATCTGTATGGTGTGAGATAGTTGGAAAAAAAGGTATAATAAAAGTGGGAGTAATCTACAGGCCATGTGATTGCGGAGATTACGATGAGATCCTCTACATGCAAATGAAATAGGCAAGTAAGCATCAATGTCTTATTATAGATGATTTTAATTTGCCTCTAAATCATTGGAGCAAATGGGAAGGAAACATCACATGGGGGACAAAATTTTTAAATCTAGATGATTGTTATTTGTATTAATATGTCAGGGAAAGTTCTAGGGAAAAGAATATTCTAACCTCATCATCATCACTCATGAACCAGATGACATAATAGGGCTAACAGTACAGGAACCGGGAGCAGGAAGTGATCATGAAGTTTTACGGTGGATGATGAAGATAGAGGTAGAGTAGTTAAAGGAAGAGGAATGGTTATAATTTCAGGAAAGGAAGTTACGCCGACTTAAGATGCTACATGGCTTCTATTAACTGGGTAGATATCTCACAGCGAGCGAATACAATTGAATTATGGTATACCTTTAAAATTACAGAATTTTAACATTAATCACAGAAGCCTTGAATGCTTAAATACCATTTAAAAAATGCTTCACGAGGAGGATTCCAAATTGGATGAATAATGAAGTTGCCAGATTACTTGAGTAGAAAAAGACAGCATGGAAAAGTTATAGAGCAATAAAAAGTACTGAAACCTATAACAGCTACAAATTGATCTGTAATAGTGCCACAGAAAAGGTTAGGCTGGCAAAGGCAGATTATGAGAAATCGCTGGCAAACAGTGGGGATAAGGAATTATTCACATATATAAATGCAAAGAAGAGGACAAATCAGATTGGACCCTTACGTAATGGACCTGGGATAGTATTAGATACCTCAATTGACGTTGCAGATGAACTAAACAGTTACTTTGCACCGATATTTACAGAAGAAAAACCTTTTCTGTCAATGAGAAAACATTTGAGCCTAGAGGCCAGTAAAGCTCCTGGGGTTAATAGCATATACCCTATAATTTTAAAGGAGGCAGCAAGTGAGTGCATGGAACCACTGAGACTAATTATGAGAGCATCACTGAACTTGGGAGTGATTCTGTTGGACTGGAAAAGTGCCAATGTATCTCTAATACATAAGGGCGGTTCTAAGAGTGAAGTGGAAAATTACTGGCTGGTTAGTCTAACTTCAGAAGTAGGGAAAATCATGGAGACAATGATCAAGGGTGGAATTCAGGTTCAATTAGATAGAAATGGAATTCTGAAGGATACCCAGTACTGTTTTGTAAAGGGAAAATTATGTTTAACTAATCTGGTTAGCAATTTTAGTATTAGTATTAGTAGAGGCATATGATGCAAGAAAGCAAGCTTATGCAGCATCATCCAAAAAAAACACAAACACTTTCACTTCACCCCTCCGTTCGTTCGAAATACCTGTCCAGCTGAGCCTTAAATTTATTTAGGCTATCAACTTCCACAGCAAGGGATGGAAGTTTGTTCCACCAACCAACTACCTGCTGGCTAAATTTCTGCACATCTATCCTACATCTGTCTTTCCTCAATCTGAATTTATGCCCTCTCAGGTGATTATTCTGAGCAAGAGGAAGAATCCCATCGGCACTGAGCATGCTCAAACCATTCAAGGCTTTATACACCTCTATCAGATCACCTCGCCAGTACCTAGTCTCCAGACACTGTAATTTGCAGAACTTAATCCTTTCTTCATAAGAGAAACCCTTTGTTCCTTTCACTAATCTTGTTGCCCTTCTCTGTACTCATTCCAGCAGCTCTACATCCTTCTTGAAATGAGGCCTCCAGACCTGTATACAGTACTCAAGGTGTGGCCTTATACAAGGGAATAATCACCTCCTTATCCCTGCTAGAAAAATTCCTGTATATCATTGACAAGACACCATGAGCTACTCTTGCAGCTCGTCTGCACTGCTCAGAGAACTTCATATCTGCCTGCACAATTACCCCAGGTCCTTTTCATTCTCTACCACTGTCAGTGTAGTACCACAGAGTTGATATGTTGCCCTGGGGTTGCTGTTTCCCATATGTAGTACTTTACATTTGTCAATGTTAAACTTCATTTGCCACCTCTCAGTCCATCTGCTCAACCTTTCCAGATCCTGTTGCAGCAGCATAGTGTCAGTAGTGTCCTTAACAACCCTGCCAACCTTTGTATCATCTGCAAACTTGGACATTAAGCTTGATATACCATCATCAATATTATTTATAAATACAGAAAACAATAATGGACCCAACACTGAACCCTGAGGGACTCCACTAATAACATTAGTCCACGATGAGCAGTGTCCATTGATTACCACTCTCTGTCTTCTCCCCCTCAACCACCCCTTTATCCATAGAAGCAATTTGCCTCCAATGCCACACTGCTCCAATTTCTGCAGCAGTCTTCCATGTGCAACAGTATCAAAAGCCTTTCTAAGATCCAAGTATATAATATCAAAGTTATCCCTTGCATCCATTTCTTTTGTGACTGCATCATAGTATCCAATCAAATTGGTCAGGCAAGACTTTCCCTTAACAAAATCATGCTGTGTCCGAGCTATAACTGAAGTCTTGTCTAAATGATCCTGCAGTGCTCCTTTAACCAGTGCCTCCATTAATTTTCCTGGAACAGAAGTTAAACTCACAGGTCTATAATTACTTGTGTCAGCCTTTGATCCTCCTTTGTGAATTGGGGTCATATTTGCACATCTCCAGTCTATGGGTACCTCCCCTGAGTCCAAGGAAGCTCTCATAATTATGGCTAAGGGTTTCCTTACTTCCTTTGCTGCCTCCTTTAATATAACTGGATAGATCCCATCCACCACAGGTGCTTTTCTTGTGTTTATCTTCAACAATTTCTCCTCCACTTTTCTCTCAGTTATTAAAAGATTATCTAGCTTACTGCCAGAGTTGAATACACCTCTGGCTTTCCCTCGCTGAATAACCCCTCATGTGTGAATGTCGATGCAAAATATTCATTTAGTTTGTTAGCTTCCTGAGCAGGATCATCATCTTCCTGAGTTGAACCATCGATATCAATTTTGGTGTTTGTTATTTGGTTTTTAGGAGCATTAGCAACTAAGGCCATATTGCTCCGGGAATATGCAGTGGTGGTCATTCCCTGACCTTTCTGTATCCTCCGTATTTGATGGTGATGGGCTCGAACCCCGGTCTAATCAAGAAGCATGTGCTACGCACTGCTGCTCCTTCCCACCTGGCTACAGAGGTACCATCGATATCAAGTGGACCAATCTGATTCATCCCCTTCCTTCTAGAGTTTACATAAGTAAAGAACTCGTTGCTGTTTTTCTTTGCATCCTTTGCCAAAGATTTCTTGTAATGTGCCTTCGCCTGCCTAACCTCCTTTGTAACTTGGTTACAGATCAACTTATATCTGTCATAGGCTTCTGTGTCACATGTTAATTTATATGTATCCCATGCATTTTTCTTCTTTGCCATATGTCTCATTAGTTCATCTGACATCCATTTAGGCCTAAACCTTGAACAATATTTCTTAGTTGGTATGTAAAGCCTAGTAGCTTCCAAGATAAGTTCTTTGAATGCTTCTCATTTTGAATTTGCTGTTGGTAACATCATCAGTTGGTCCCACTGTATAGAATTTAAATACTGTCTCAGACCATCGTAGTCGCCTTTACAAAAGCAAAAGCACTTCCCTTTACCCCTGATGGTAGTTACCTCTTTCAGTAAATTCCACTTCAGCACACTGTGATCACTGCCACCTAGTGGTTCCTTTATCTATATTTTGACAGGGTCACTCAAGAGCTGGACTTAAGGGAATAATTTCAACAGTTTATTTGGATTTCAGCAAAGCCAGTCCCACATGAACAGTTACTTTATAAGCTGGAACAGGGTTGGAATCACAGGGAAAATCCTTATCTAATAGCTGGATGGCTTTAGGGCAGGAGGCACAGGGTTGTTACAAATGGTATTTCTCAGACTGGGTTTATGTAAGAAGTGGGGTCCCCCAAGGATCAGTATTGGGACCACTCTTGTTTTTGATTTTTATAAATGACATTGACGAAGGGATAGAGGGTGTGATGTCTAAATTTGCAGATGTTGGATGAATAAGGAAGTTGTTAATGATCACTGCGAAGCAGAGCTTCTTCAGAGTGACCTGGATAGACTTGAGGGATGGTCAGAAAAATGACAGCTATGCTTTAATCTAGAAAAGTGTAAGGTATTACACCTGGGGAACAGCAACCCCAAAATAACTTATAAACTTGTTGGAGTGGAACTAAATCCGGTAGTGGAGGAAAGAGGAAAGGGACTTGGGTATTACCATACGGTCAGACATGAAGTTCTTCAAGCATTGTAGACAGGTTGCAAGGAAGGTCCATGGTGTCCTATCAATAATTTATCGAACAATTGCTAGTAGAGATAATGATGTCATAAACTCATTATACACCGATGAGCCAAAACAATATGACCACCAACCTAATATGATGTTAATCCTCCCTGTGCATCCAAACCAGCTCATACCCGGTGAGGCATGGACGCTACAAGATTTCTAAATGTGTCTTGTGGTATCTGGTACCAACACGTAACCAGCAGATCCTTTAACTCCTGTAAGGTCTGTGGCTGAGATGCCGCAGATCGGAGTTGCTGTTCCAACACAAACACAGATGCTCAATGGGATTGATGTCTGGGGAATTTGGAGGCCAGGACAGTCCTGAAAGTCTTCCTCATGTTCCACGAACCAGTCTCGAACAATCCGGGCGGTGTGGCATGGCTCATTATCCTGCTGAAAGATGTCACCGCCAGAGGGGAAGACCGCTGCCATGAAAGGGTGTACCTGGTGAGCAATGATGTTTAGGTAGGTGGTAGATGTCAGAGTGCCCAGAACATGGATGACTGGAGTCAGGGTATCCCAGCAGAACATCGCCCAAAGCATGAAGCCACCGGTTATTTTCGTTCCACGGTGCATCCAGGCACCGTCACTTCCCCAGGTAAACAACGCACGCGTACCCGGCCGTCCACATGGTGCAACAGGAAACGTGATTCATCGGACTAGACGAATGGTCTGGTCCGATGAATCACAGACCAGAATCACCTCCTTCCAATCACTCAAGGTCCGGTTTTGATGCTCACGTGCATATTGTAGGCACTATCACCGGTGAACTGTGGTTAGCATGGGCACTCTGAGCGGCCTGCGGCTATGCAGTCCCATTTTCAACTGTGTGTTACAACACATTACTCCCGTCACCAGCATTCCAATTACTGACTAATTGCACCACAGTTGCCCTTCTGTTGCCACATACCATCCGGGAGAGCCTTCGCTCACCTTGAGCATCGATGAACCGTGGTCATCCAACACCTCGCCAGCGGTTTGTGGGTTCCCCCTCCTCAGACCACTTTCGGTAGGTACTAACCATGGCTGACTGTGAGCATCCCACCAGCTGTGCCGTTTTGGATATGCTCTGACCCAGCAGTCTGTCCATTACAATTTGGCCTTTGTCAAACTAGCTCAAGTCCGCTGCCTTTCCCATCTGAAGAACAAGAGTAACAGTGATTAACGGAAGTAAAATGTTTACTTCACTTGAATTCCATAACCAAGCAAATATAAAACTCCTTTCCTGACCTGCCGTAGTTTACCTGCAGTTGCTTCGATTGCATAACGACATTGTTAGACCACACTTGGAATACTGTGTTCAAGTATGGAGATCGCACCTAAAGAAAGATATTGTGCTTGTTGAAAGGGTCCAAAGACGGGTAACTCACCTGGTGAGATCAGCAAAAGGGCATCCATATGAGGAAAGACTTCAAATATGTGGGATGCAGAGCTTGGAAACTAGGCACCTTAGAGGAGACTTGATTGAAGTGTTTAAGGCTCTGAGAGACAAGTAAAATGAATGAGGATGAAATTTTCATGGTTATAAATGATTCTAGAACTAGGGGCCACAATTTCAAGTTATGGGGGGGGGAGATGTTTAGACTAGATTGCAGGAAGTTTTATTTTAGCCATCGAGTTATAAATAATAAGTTACCTACATGGGTGATAGTGGCTGACAGTTTGGGGAAATTCAAAGGTCAGCTGGATAATTACCTATGAGCAGAGGGAAACAAAGGTTGTCTATTTCCTTTTCTATTATTATTATTTTTAAAATTTTTTTCTTATTATTTTATTTTATTTATTATTTTTGATTGGTGCAGCATCAGCCATAGGCTTCCTTGCACCATGTGGCTATTGCTAATACTAATACTATTTTTTGGTAATTTACTTCTTGGTAAACTTTACTTTTCATAGCATCAACTAAAAAAATGCAACGTGTCACAATCATTGACTTAATTTACTTATTTCTTTCAAGTATTTATTTAATCCTCTCTAAATTTATACAAAGTTTCAACCTCCATGGTCAACATAAAGACTATACTTACATTTAGAGGCTGCTTACCTTTTTATGTTTAGGAGCCCAATACGTTACAAGACTGGCTGCATAACAGCACTATCAGTGATAATATGAATTTCTGAAATTTTCATACTTGGTTGTAACAATGACATGTTACCTTTCACGTTATGGGTATGTAAGGAAAACGAGAATAGGGTAGATTGTCGCTGCTGGTTTAGTGTACAGTATTACAGGATCTGCAACTATGCCACTGGATTTTGAAAAGCCAGAAAAGGAAGTCTTTTAGTTGTAGATGACTATACTTTTATCTTGCATCATTAATGTACTTACTAAGTATTGTGGAAGATGAAACTACTTCCACTAAATCATCCACACGTATTGTCCATGAAGTGAGTCATAACCACTCTCAATGGAACAGGTGAAGACTGCTGCTTGAAGTACCCCAAAACCCACTAAGATCAGTAATTGTACAAGAGAATTTGTTTTACTTGAAATTACAAGTCTGATAGTCAGTACACAGTCACTTTCTAGGACAATCCAGCAAGCAAGGACCAAGGTTGATATGGTTCCTGTTACCATCAAACCAAGGCTGATATGGTTCCTGTTATTACCAAACAGGGGGAGGGTCACCCAGGAAGGTGGATGCTGGGCTTCATTCCTTTTAATCCCCACCAAAAGAAAAATCTTGGTTACGTTACTGCTCCTCTGAGCACTAAAGGAAAAGTGCCTGTGGGGAAGATTTTCTAACCTGGAACAACTTGTCTAAATTGAACATCTGCATGGAACTTCCACCTTCCTTCTCATGTACATTTTTAATGTCAGACCAAAGGCAGGAGAGCTACGAAAGGAATTTGAATGCTGTGAAGTGGTTGCAGCTTGACTTACAGCCACAATTAATAAATAAGGAATAATTTTATAATACTGACATATTTCGTTACATCATATAATATGATGAAATAAGTATATCTCAGGCTCATACCAAAAGTACAATACAGATATATTTATTTCAAATAATACCAGTACAGTCACAGTCCTCGTATAACACGTGTTTACACTACACGAATTCAATCATACACGATTTATAAATAGGAGAACGATATCATATATAACACGAACCGAATTCGCTTATGCACGATTCGCCTTTGTGTTTACAAGAAATAGCATTCGAACACGGGATCACCCCAACCGAATGCAACACGATAGGAATGAAGAGTGGATTCTGAAAATGTATTTATGTTTTTTATATCAGTGAAGGGGAAACACATTTCACCATAATAACGTAAAAACCCACACAATTCCAGCTATCGGTATTATCGCAAATGCCATTAGATCGAGTTTACTACCAGTTTATAACAGATTCCACTATCAGAAATGCAACTGGAAATTGTTTTTATTGTTTAATGGTAGTAACCCCCAGAAATGTGCTTCAGTAAAATGTGAGGTGTTAATAGTGTGTCTCTGCCTTTATGGTGTTGTTTATTCAGTTGCCACACGCACGCAGCTTTGTTTATGTGTATCAAGCGTGCCTCCTCATTTTGTAATTGTGCTTTATTCCCTAACAATGAGTAAAATACTTAAAAGGTGTGAAAAGGAAGTGTCCTGGTGAAAACACTACAGATTCAGAGAGAAAAAGAAAAGCAATATCGATAAATAGAGGCGGACTGGGTCAAAAATTCTTACCCGGGGAAATCTGTAGTGGCCTCATACTAGCGTTTATGGCCAAAATCACACCGGCCTCCAGGGTTTCCCTGGTAAAGCTTATGGCCAGTCCGCCTCTGTCGATAGAGAAAAAATATGAAATTGTAAAACTTTGAGCGAAATGAAAGATCATGTGATATTGCACGTGCTACAGGCCTAAATGAGGCAACACCGAGAATTACAAAGAATGCAGAGAAAATAAAAACAACTTTCATAACAGGAACAACTCAAAGTGTAATTAAAATCCATTAGATTAAGACACAAAGAAGTGGAAGAGATGGAACGGCTGTAATCTGTTTAGATAGAAAATCAAACAAAGAACAAGTCTGCTTACGATAGAAGCAAAAGCATTAGCAATATTTTATTACGATTATTTATTGTGTTTGGTAATGTTTTGGTTACAAATGTGTGTTCAATCTTGGGTGGTCGGCACATAACCCTATTTTTCCCATAGGGCCTGTTGTTTATATTGCACGAGGGTTTCTAGGAACACAATCATCGTGCTATACGAGGACTGACTGTGTGCAGTTTGGTACCAACTTGCTGGCTACATTATAAAAAATATTTTTTTCCCCCTCCAATACATGAATACAAACATTAGTCCTGTAATGAATAAATCTGTGAAATGCAAGCACACAAATAAGAATCAAGGTTCAAAACTATTTATTTAAATTTCATATATTGTAATATTACATAACAAATTTGAAATGAATCTGCTTCTGACAAAAAGTTATTTAAAGGGGGGGGGGCACACAATATTAAGTAAGTGATTTCATAGGTTTTTTTTTTTGTTGTTTTTTTCACCACAAGACTCACTGCATTTTTTAAAGAGAAAGAAAATGTTAACACACTTTGAGGAATGGAAAAATATTCTTGCAGGCCATACAAGCAGCATGCAGTCTGCCAGATGAAGAACAGAGTTCTTCATCTGGCAGATTTTCTGTAGCACCAGCTACAAAAAATAAATAAAATTTTAATTAAAAAAAAAAATAAAATAAAGTATTCAAACGTCAGCTTCCCTTTTATTCAATCACTCTTAAATTTAGATAAACTTCCGACCTCCACAAGAGTAGAGAGTTTTTCCAGTCATTCTGACTAAAGGAAAATTTTTTGTTTATTTTTCTGCAATTATCCTCACTCAGCTCAAACACTTCAAACAAAAGTAGTCCTGGAAGCAATGGCATCCAATCCCATGACTAGCTCAACAGTTAGGAGTGAACTACATTAGGAGAGGACAGCTGTGTATATTTGTTTTTTTTACACCCGTATCACTTTCACCATATTCAAGAACTCTTTCTTGCTGATTATGAACACCTGCATGTCCTGCTGTGAGTGGCTTCCGCAAAAAGGGGTCGCTGACAAATTATTTTGCAAGTGCATCTGGAACTGTTACAATATGCATCATTGGTGGACATAAATCTGCACGTTGCCACTGAGTCATGGTTCACCTTCAGTGGTGCATCAGTATATGAAATGATAGCCTTAGAGACAAAATTATGCACCCTTATCTCAAGTCTAAGTCATTTGGTTGGAGAGCATTACATTTCACTTTTTGCTACTCTACTACCAGACTTATTACATGATCTATCCTTGGAGTAGTACAGTACAATGTGGTTCCAACAAGATGGTACCGATGTGCATTTCAGTACCACTGTCTACCATAACCTCAATAATGTGTTCCCTAGGTGGTGGGAAAGGCCATGGCAGTTCTGTAGCTTTGCCCACAGATCACTTGATCTAAATTCATTGGATTATTATCTCTGGTGCCAAATGAAATAGTTGCATTTCTCCATGCAGTTTGTTATGTATGCCTTTATGTTAGAGCATACATATGGCAATCTGTATTGTCATCTTGTTGCTTGCTACAACATGCATGGAAGACATTAAGACCATCTATAGGACAAACCCTTCCTTTCAGCAGCTGACTTCCTATTCAGATAACAGTGTATATTGCTGCATGAAGTGCAATGAAATAAACTATTACTTTCAATTTCTGTTCATGCATACATCCTTGATTAATGTGGTCTTCGTTTTTCATTATTCTGGACACTTGTCATATTATAAATGAAAATCACTCAGCTGGATGTAACATCACCTCCCTTTAATTGCAAATATATATTGTTACACATGCATCAGAATAAACCATTTTTGGGCCAAATAATCATTTCCCATGCCAATTATGTGGGAATAATGGCACACCATATATATATATATATATATATATATATATATGAGAGAGAGAGAGAGAGAGAGAGAGAGAGAGAGAGAGAGAGAGAGAGAGAGAGAGAGAAGTTCTATAGACTGTAAACAAGTGCCCAAGATACAGAGGACACTTGTGCTCAGAAGGAGAATTGTATGACTTTCCACTGTAAAATGTCATCAAATGACCTAGACTTTCAAATGAATCATCAAAAGGTAAACAACTCCATATACTTTTAATATTTAAGAATATTAGAGGTCAGCTTAC